>NW_007260598.1:434880-440557 GCF_000164805.1 Carlito syrichta
CAGAACAACAGGGCTACGAGGCCTTTGCAGCCCCTCCCGGTTCTGGCCGGTACCTGGCACACTGTCAGCACTTGCTCAGTGTTAATCATGTTTATTAAAAAAGAAACCAAACTCCCTAGACCCCCTTGCCTGACCACTAGTGACGTAAACCAACTAGGATTCCTCTACCCTATCCACACACACACACACACACACACACACACACACACCCCACACAGAGTTGTGAACTCTGGCCTGTTCAAGCTATCAGCACCTTTCCTCTTCAGAGACAGGATCATTTCAAAGAACCTTGTGAGGAGGCCTGGGGCATGTCAGAAGCTCTTCAGGTGCTCAGGGCCACGTTGGCCAGATAGCATGATGAATCAAAAAATCCGCCGGGCATGGTAGCGCATGCCTGTAATTCCGGCTACTTGGAAGGCTGAGGCGGAAGGATCACCGGAGCCCAGCAGGCGAGGCTGCGGTGGCCGGGAGCGGCCACTGCACTCCAGTCTGGGTGACAGAGTGAGACTCTAACTCAAAAAAAAAAAAAAAAAAAGGAATCCAGTGCATGCATCTTTGGCAGCCTGCTTCCTCTCTGCGTATCTAAGATCTATCGAGACTTCATAATTGAGCTGTGTGCTCTAAAATGCCCTTCAGCAAGTTACCTACATCTCAGTTTATTCTCTGATAACAACAGATGTTAACACCTTCCCTACCTACCTTTAATTCAACAGCATTTAAGGGCCCACCTCATATAAGACACGTGGAGAAATGAAGATGCCGAACCTCCAATCCCTGACTCTGACCTCTAAGAGAGAATAACATGACTCATAAGTAGACACACTTCTGCTGGAAGGAGGACTTAATTTCGAAAAAAGGACTCAAGGAGGAGTTCAAAAGGGTGACAGTGGAGATACTACATTTTGAAAGGTTGACATTTGTGGGGAAAAGCCTTCTGAGAGGATGTCCTAATGAAGATGCACAAAGGCACAGAAGTGCCCCCACAGACTCAGGGCGCTACAAGTCGGGCCGTGGCTTGAGTGGAGAGGTAGGGATGTATTTCCCGGAAGAAGCTCAGTATAGGACCAGACCAGTCTCGAAGGCCCTGCCAATGAGTCTGGACATGACTATTAGCACTAGGGAGGATCCAGTTGAAGGTACAGAATCCGGTTTGTACCCAGGCAGGTAATTTCAGTAATTCCAGAAGGGCAAGAAAGAAGCACAGCAGCCCTGAGGCTGATGGCAGCAACCCATGGAGGAACAATGAGGAACTCTGACCCGGGGCAGTGGTCACGAAGGAACAGGAAGGGCAGAGTGCAGAGACATCACAGGCTGCAGCCTCTGGCTAGGAAGAAGGAGGCTACAGACACAGAGGACTGCATGACGTTGTAACATGCCAAGTTGTTTCAGAAGCAGATCCCTGCAAGACCCAAGCTCGCCAATGGAGCTGTGGCAGGTGAGATACCAGCAGACAGGTCCATCTGGGAGGAGGTCAGACACTGGCATGCATAGTTAGGAGCAAGGGCAGATGCAGATTTTAAGAGTCATCAACATATAGGGAGTATTTAAACCAGAGAGGAATCCCTTAGCTTATTATTATCAGATGTGATAACAGAGGTGAAAGTGCCTCTTAAGTTGTCAGGAGCCACAGAGCACCCGTGCATTACAATCCGGCTCTCTCACCATGGCTGCTTCAGGCCTGCAAGGACCAAGGCAGGGAGTGAGTTCCAAAAACGTAAAGTGGTGATTCTCAACCTGGCTGTATGTGAGAATCTTTGGGAAGCTGCTAGAATCCCAAAGCCCCAACCCAGAGCAATGAAGTCAGGATCTCCGTGGGTAGGACAGTGGTGTCTCTTTTTAAAGCCCCCAGGACTGTCGACATGGAGCCAGGACTGAGAACCACTGGATTAGCAGGTCTCTTCAGTACAGAGCAACTTCCCCTCGGAATCGTTTACCTGGGTAACAGAACAGAATGATGACAAAGAGGCGTCATTCAATCAACAGAAGCATTCAGTCCTTCTTCAACACACATATTTGAGGGGGCTGGCACTCTGCCAGGTGTCAGGGACTGTGCCAACAAGACAGAAGTGGTCCCTGTCCTCATGAGGTTAATACTCTATGGAGGAAGCAGACAGTAAGTAATGACTGTAAATGTCGGTAACTCCCATCACTTTTCCAGATAAAGGAAATAAATGCTCATTCATTTAATAGATATTCTCTGAGGGCTGAAGATACAATCAGATGAGGTCCTGCTCTCATGGAGTCTACATTTGTGATGGGGGAGTCCAACTAACACAAACAAGAAAATAAACTAGTTACCATCAAAGTCGTAAGTACTTAAAGAATACAAAACAGCATGAACTGACAGAAGATACTGCCTGAGGAGGGCTACTTTTATTAAGGTGGACTGGGAAGGCCTCACTGAAGAGGTTAACAAAGACATGAGACCTGAAAAAAAGAGAAGGAATAGTCAAGACAAGATCTGAAGGAAGTTCCAGGCAGGGGACCTGGCAGATGCAAAGGTCCTGAGGTAGGAACAAGTGGAACAATAGCATGATGGAGACTCAACCCTCAGCTCCAGGCTCTGGCTCCCATGTTTCTTCCATTTGGAAATGTTTGCCTCAATGTCCCTAGTCAATATACATTTCTGTACTTTTAAATTCATTTGATTTTTTAAAAAAATCAAAATGGCATGACTCAATCGTAGGTATTTACAGGTTCAACTCTCTACTCTGTCAATGACTTACTAGTTGTCTGGCTGAATGGAAGAGATGAAACAAGAACAGCAGAAGCACTAAAAGGCATCAAAATTGATGCATTCAAGAACAGTTTTGAGCAGCATAAAGTGTCTCAATAGGTGTATAGCATCAAATGGAGAGTACTTTGAAGGTGACTGAAGTTTACACATGTAAGAATAAATACACAATTTTTTATAAATAAATCCAGGGTAGGCCAGGCTCAGTGGCTCAGTCTGTAATCCTGCGCTTTGGGAGGCCGAGGTGAGTGAATTGCCTGAGCCTGCGGGTTCGAGATCCGCCCGGGCAACCTGGTGAGACCTCATCTCTACAATAAATCAGAAATTAGCCGGGTGTGGTAGCGCATGCCCGTAGTTCCAGTTACTTGGAAGGCTGAGGCAGAAGGATCGCCGGAGCCCAGCAGGTCAAGGCTGTGGTGGCCAGGAGCGTGCCACTGCACTCCAGTCTGGGCGATAGAGTGAGACTCCAATTAAAAAAAAAAAAAAAAAAAATATGAGCCAGGCGTGGTAGCACACGTCTGTAGTTCCAGCTACTTGGAAGGCTGAGGTGGAAGGATCGCCAGAGACCAGAAGGCTGTAGTGGCTGGGAGCGGCCACTGCACTCCAGTCTGGACAACAGAGTGAGACTCCAATTCAAAAAAAAATTAAAAAAAAAAAAATAATAAACCCGAGGTTTGGGGTCCACCCATATATAAGGCTCTTGAAATACAGCAGGCACTCAGTAAACAGCAGATCCTCTCTAAGCAGGGCAGGGGCCAGTCTGTTTTGCTTCACTGTGTCTCTGTTAATGGTGAGAGTTCACAAAGTCACTGCTCTTGGAGAAGACGGCAACTGGGAGGTGGAGGAGGGAAATGTTTAAACCTAGAACAACAGCTGTAAACACACCACGCCAAGTAGGGTATGGACACAGACACACATATGCAGGCACACCAAGTAAGCCCATATGCAGCCTTTAGAAGAAAAGCCCAGGTGAGACTTTGGCTATCTGACTTCACCCCTTCTACTGTACAGGAAAACAGACACAGTGTCCTAACTCGGTCTAACACCAGATCTTGAAATATATACAAAGGTCAAAGACTCTACCATCTTGATAGGAAAATATGAGACCCATGTGAACAGCAGGGACAAGAGTGAGTCTGACAACTCCACCATACTTGCCGTCTCCCTGTCCCTGGTCAGCGGCTGGACTTTGAAATGCTTGCGTACGGCTTATTTGCTTTGCAAAGATGTCGCAGAGAAACTGATGATCTTGCAAGCTGAGGCAGAGATAAGCAGCCCACTCATTTGGATTTTACTCTTATTTCTGAAATGGGATATGTCACATATGGTTATCTGATATGGACTTTAATAACTTTCAATCATATTTTAAACTCTGGAAATGGAACTGCATTGGCTGCCCATGATAACCACGACAGAGAATCTACAATTTGGATCTGCAGTTTTATATCTTCTCCCAAGAGTCAGACAAGGAAAAATGGAACAACCACACATATAAAATTAGCGTGTCCACTTAAAATGAAGTTTTGCTTGGATTTAGGGAATTAAGAGTGTCCCGATGTTTTCGAAGTAAACTTATGAAGTCTAGCCAAATGATTACAGTACGAATAATTCTTCCATGGGTTGTATTTCAAGTAAACAGCACAGGATTTGCCGATAAGGTCCTTAAGATCCCTTCCATTGGACAAGCATATTCATATATGCTTCATGTTCATATTTCTATACGAATAGTAGACTGAGATCGTGGTTAGTCACCCTGGAAAGGTCAGCCCTCTCCGCAGCAGTTTGGAGAAAGTGGGGTCGGGTGGTGAGGGAGCTCTTGCATGGCCAGGCCTTGACGCTGGACGCAAGGCGCCCCCGGTGCCCCCGCAGACAAGCGCTTGGCCTGTGGGCTCCCCGGTTGTAGACCCGGCCCCTTCCCACTCGGACCTGCGGAGGCTCCGCTGGGCCCCACCCCCAGGATCTCGCCGAGTCCCGGCAACGCCGAGAGAAGCCACCCGCCCCCCGGCTGACCTTCCCCCCGCCGAGTCCTGTCCGCGGAGAGGCCCGTGCAGCCTTGGGAGAGAAGATTCAGGGTTTGAAAGAATCCGAATGCACGGCTCCTTTTCCCTCTCAGCTAACGGCTTTAAGCGAAAGCAGACACGAGGCTAGGCAAACGTTTCCCCCCTCTTGCACCTGGCTTCACGTGAATTAGCACCAAAGCCAGAGTGACCAGAGTTCTCCACCCCAAAACCCCAACCACGATCCGCCGCAACAAGCCGCTCTACCAGACGCTTCGGAGTCCGCTCGACCTCCCCAACGAGCGTCTACACCTGATCAAACTGTCCGAAGGCTGCGGCGGCCTCCGCAGCTAAGGCGAGGTGGGCTGCGCTGAGAGCCTCCCGCCCGGCGTGCCCACCGTCGCCGCCCCCCCCCTCGCCTTGCCCTCCGCTCTCCCCCCTCCCGGACGCAGGGGAGCGACACAAGCAACTATTCATTCTTTCTCAACAAAGGGAGAAGGCGGGGGTGTTGTCAACAGTTACGGGCAGCCTCTTCGACTTCTTAGCAAACTTCCCGAGAGACCAGCGGGGAGACCCGCCTCCCCGAGCCCTGGGTTCAGCGGAGCCCTCGGGCCCTCGCCTCTCCCGCCCCGGCGGCCTCGGCGGAGAGGGACGGAACCGGCGGGGCGACGGCGGGCGGCCGACGCGCGGGGTTTGGGGGAATTCACCATGAAAGTATCGCGTCCGGTAATTTTCTTTTTTGAAGAGGTTACTGATTGAGTCTTCTTAACGTATAGATCTGTTTAGACGTTTTTTTCCTTCGAGATTCGATCTTGGTAGGCTTCCTGTTTCTAGGAATTTATGTATGCTAGATTATCAGGGTTGGTGGTATATAATTGTTCATGGTAGTCTCTTATATTTCTTTTTATCTCTGTGGCATCAGCTGTAATGTCTCTTCTTTCCTTTC
>NW_007260598.1:440577-441872 GCF_000164805.1 Carlito syrichta
TATTCACATGGGGAAAAAATAATCTTGACCCCTACCTCACACCATAACCCCCAAAATCAATTCCAGATGGACTTTAGATCTCAGTGTAAAGGTAAAACCATAACATTACTCAAAGAAAACATCTTCACCATCTTGGGGTAGATGAAGACATATTAAACACATATAGTACTAACTCTAAAGGAAAAACTGACCAACATTAAAATTAAGAGCTCCTGTTCAAGAAAAGACACCATTAGTGAAAGGCAAACCACTGACTGAGAAAATAGAAATCGCAACACATACATTCAAAAAAGGTCTTGTATACGGACTATATAAAGAACACTTACAGATCACACAAGAATAAGGAAGAAAATACAATTAAAATAGGCAGAATATTTCAACAGACATTTTTCAGGAGAAGATAAGCAGATATCTCTCAAAAAAGCCAATAAGAGTGCAACCTCTGTGGAAAGCAGTGTGGCGATTCCTAAAAGCTCTAAAAACTGACCTTCCATATGATCCTGCAATCCCCCTACTGCGAATATACCCTGAAGAACACAAATCACTCTATAAAAAAGATACCTGCACACGTATGTTTATCGCAGCATTGTTCACAATAGCAAGAACCTGGAAACAACCATGCTGCCCATCAAAAGAGGACTGGATTAAAAAAATGTGGTACATATACACGATGCAATACTACGCAGCCATAAAAAAGAACAAAATCATGAATTTCGCTGCAACCTGGATGGAACTAGAGTCTATAATACTGAGTGACCTCTCACAAAAACAAAAA
Organism: Carlito syrichta; assembly: GCF_000164805.1. Lineage (NCBI taxonomy): Eukaryota > Metazoa > Chordata > Mammalia > Primates > Tarsiidae > Carlito > Carlito syrichta. Next base: position 441,353 of record NW_007260598.1, read on the forward strand.
TCCGAATATCACATGTTCTCACTCATATAATGGACCTTGAACATCCAATGCAATACTATGAGAAAATGACGGATGGTACTGGGAACCTACGGGGGGGAGGGGGATGGGATTAACAGTAGCAAATATCTGTCGGGGGATGGGAAAACACTTCTTATCTACAGGGTGCCTGAACGAAACGTCATTGTACACCTACCCTTAACTGTACCCCACAAAACCATAATAAAAACTACTGATTAATGAAAAAAAAAAAAAAAAAAAAAGCCAATAAGCAAATGAAAAGGTTATCGATGTACAAATCGTCCCAGAAATGCAAGTTGAAATTGCAGTGTGATCTCACTTCATATCAGCCAGAATGCCAAAATCAAAAGGTCTGAGAATACTGCTAGTCAACGTGAACTTTTTATAACCACTTTAGAAAATTGTTTGGCTTTATCTACTAAAGCTGCATTAACCCTTGGATCCTGTGACCCAGCAGTCCCATTCCTAGGTATAGTCACAGAGATGTATGTACACATTCACC
>NW_007260598.1:441892-493478 GCF_000164805.1 Carlito syrichta
ATTTGCGGCTCCGCAGCCCCACCCCGGCCCGCCGATTCGCGCGGCCTCGCGGACCCCCGAGACCTTCGCATTCGGCGACCTCGCGGCCCCTCCTCTGCGGAGTGGAGGGCCGGGCTCCGGGCGTCTCCCCAGAAGCCAGTCCTCGCCGTAGACCGACCGCTTCCTCTCCGACCCCTCTCGAGAGGCAGGCTCGCCTAATCCGCTCCTCCCCCTCCCCACCTTATTTAATCACCCAGATCTGCTTGGCTGTCTGCAGACACCTGGCTGGCTTTCGGTTTAAAAGACTTTGATGGGACAAAACCCAGGTAACCACACAGCGACCACCCAGGGGAACGGGCAGAGCGGTCCCCTGGACTTATGGAAAGCAGAGTGAGAGGTGGAGGTGGCACTTTAGTGCTAGATGGTTTTGTGGGATGAAAACCAAGCCCACTGGAGGACTTAATCCAAATCCAAAAACAGATCTATAATATGCGATCATTTGACATATGTCAAAGGTGCTGCTCTGGTGCATGGGGGACCGATGGGCCTGTCTTTCCAGTAAATGATGCTGGATCAACTGATTATTCACATGGGGAAAAAATAATCTTGACCCCTACCTCACACCATAACCCCCAAAATCAATTCCAGATGGACTTTAGATCTCAGTGTAAAGGTAAAACCATAACATTACTCAAAGAAAACATCTTCACCATCTTGGGGTAGATGAAGACATATTAAACACATATAGTACTAACTCTAAAGGAAAAACTGACCAACATTAAAATTAAGAGCTCCTGTTCAAGAAAAGACACCATTAGTGAAAGGCAAACCACTGACTGAGAAAATAGAAATCGCAACACATACATTCAAAAAAGGTCTTGTATACGGACTATATAAAGAACACTTACAGATCACACAAGAATAAGGAAGAAAATACAATTAAAATAGGCAGAATATTTCAACAGACATTTTTCAGGAGAAGATAAGCAGATATCTCTCAAAAAAGCCAATAAGCAAATGAAAAGGTTATCGATGTACAAATCGTCCCAGAAATGCAAGTTGAAATTGCAGTGTGATCTCACTTCATATCAGCCAGAATGCCAAAATCAAAAGGTCTGAGAATACTGCTAGTCAACGTGAACTTTTTATAACCACTTTAGAAAATTGTTTGGCTTTATCTACTAAAGCTGCATTAACCCTTGGATCCTGTGACCCAGCAGTCCCATTCCTAGGTATAGTCACAGAGATGTATGTACACATTCACCGAAAGATGTTCAAAAGTGTGTATAGCATCTCTCTTTATAACAGCCCCAAAGAAAACAACACAGAATATTCATCAACAGAAGAGAGGTAAACTGCACAGTATGGAAACTACACAGTAATAAGAATGAATGAACTTCTACAATCAACAAGATGAATGGGTCTCACAAATATGATGATGGGTGGAAGAAGCTGGATACAAATGGTATGTACCACTTCCACTGACATAGACTTTCACTTACATTAACTTCAAAAACAGTCAAAACGTAAATGTTAAAAGTGATGATGGTGAACAGTGATGGACAGGGATTCCAGAGGGAGTTTCTGAGTGCTGGTAATTTCTATTTCCTAATCTTGGTGTTGGTTACATGGTGTGTCTCATTTTATAAACATTAAAAGTTCCTCAGTTTATAAAAATTAACTGCTGGCATATTTTACTCCAATTGAAACATTTTTAAAATTATGCTCTATTGGGTATATCATTTAAATCTCTAAGAAAAAGCTGTTGGCAAGTCTACAAAATTATAAGTGTAGCATTTTGTCAAATGAGTTTCTATGTTTTCCTTATGAGCGTTTTTGTGAACTAGTCTTTATCCTTCATTATTAGAAGCACAAATCTTTTATTTTTGTTGTATTTCCCTGAAGTGCTTAGTGCAGTGAATGTCAAACGGACCAGCTGGCATATTTCTAAAATGAAGTACCAGAAATGTATTTAGTGATTTTCTGCTGTTCTGAGGTGTCACTGAGAACAGTGGTAAAACTTACATTGGTTTTTCTTGGTTCTCAAAGTGCTCTGAGCACCTAGTGTATGCAAAGTTTCTACTGTGGACCATCATGGGAAGACGGCAATAAACCAGAAGAGTGCTCATGTCCAGAGTGACCTTGGGCAAGTCATTCTTCCTCTCAGGCCCTCCATTTCCTCAGGAGTAAGTGAACTTATACCGGCCTCGTAGGATTCCTGTGAGAAGTCAAGGAAATAATGGATGTGAAAGTGCCTATTCCATAGTAGGTTTTGTTAACTATCACTAGACTTGACCTATCCTAGAATTGATGACACATTCATCTTCTTCACAATATCCCTGTGAGATAGGAGGTATCTCTGTCTGTGTTTTATATGGGAGGAAACAGAAGGTTAGGTAACCTCAGAAACATTAAGTAACTTCAGCCATAAATTCATTCAATAAATACTTGTTGCATGCCTACTATGTGCCAAGATGCATGAGAAGCAGAATCAGAAACTGAATCAGGTATTTTAAGTTCAATGGATCATACTGTCAAACCACAACCACATCCACATCTGTATCCCCTGTGCCTAGCACAGAGTAGGTGCTCAATACGTTAATAGTTGAGTCATGGGAGTTTTTTTTAATACAATTTTTGACTAGGCATTATTCACACAGCTCACAGATTAGATCTAATGGTATACAATGAAAAGTTCCCTTTTTACCTCTTCCTTCTATCTATCCAGATCCCCTCCCGCTACAGATGACACTGCTATTATATCATGGGTGCCTACCAGTGTGTATGTATGTATGTGTGCACATATTACTCCTCCCTCTACACAAAAGTAACATATTCCACCCATCATTCTACATTTTGCTTTCTCATCACTTAACAATGTATCTTGGAGATTTTCCCACATCAGTACAGAGGGACCCTCTTCATTCTTTTTTTGCATGGCATTTCTTTAAAAAGATGTACCTTTATTTACTGGATATTCAGTTTGTTTCCAATCCTTTTCTATTACAAATAATACTGCAATGACTAAAATATGCAGTTATGACCATAAGATAAATTTTCAGAGGTAAAATCGCTGAATCAAAGGGTATATGCTTTTGATAAAGAATGCCAAATTGTATTCTAGAAGGATTGTACCAACTTATACTCCTCAGCAATGTAAGAAAATGTGTATTTCCTTATGGCCCGGCTGGACGTTATTATTAAAAACACTTTCAATTTTTGTCAACTTGATAAGTAAAATGTAAATTTTACTATCATTTTAATTTGTGTTTCTTTTATTACAAGTGAGGTTGTTTATCTTTTCATGTTCAGTAGCCACTTTTTACTTTTTTTGGAATTTGTATTTCCATTTTTCTATCCATTTGTAGGTCTTTTCTTATCAACTTCTAGGGTCTCTTTCCATGTTAGAACTTTGTGATGTGAGCTGCAATATTTTTTGATAGCAATATTAAAGAAAAGAGGTGACATATGCAAAGCATTATTATCTTAGGAAGCAAGGAGGATAAATTAGGGAAGCGAGAGCCGAGATGGGGACCCTGATCAGAAGGCAACGGAATAGCACCAACCTATGACAAAGGCTTTCTCTAGGTTGGTGGCAGTGGGAGTGAAAGTGAAGGACCAAAGTTATTACCAAGAAATCACTGGCAAGAGCTCATAATTAGCTTTAAGCACAGTGGCACACGCCTGCAGTCTCAGCTACTTGGAAGGCTGAGGTGGGAGGATCACTTGAGCCCAGGAGTTTGATTCTGTAATACAGCATGATCGTGGGCCTATGAATAGCCATTGCACTCCAGCCTGGGCCATAGCAAGACTCCGTTTAAAAAAAAAAGAGTTAATAATTAGCAATGATAACAATGACGATAACAATAGCTACACCTAGTTTAGAAGTAACTGCTTGCTAAATACTATGCTAAGTGCTTTACAAGCTCTAAGCTTGAGCTGGTAGCTTATTGACCCCATTTCACAAATGACAAAAGCGAATTTGCCAATTAAGTATTTACTCAAATTCAAACAGATGTAAGTGGCAGAATCAAGGCTAAGCCCAGGTCTGTCTGACCCCAGCTGCCTGGCAGAGTAAAAGGGAATGATCAAAGGTCTTCAGTCTGAGTGCCTGAGTAATTGCCTGACGTGATGACAGACTGCAGAAGCCAGAGAACAGCTGCTTCTGGCTGGAGCGACATGCTCACTTTTAGGTACAGTGGGTGTTTTTCAAAGCCTGTCCTTGTACATGATCACTCTTCTTCCTGCAATGTCTCTGTGAGGCAGAGAGGGTAAGATTATCCCCGTTACTGGTGAGGAGAGTCAAGTACCATAAATTAAACAGCCAGTCCCAGCTCAGGTGTCCTATTCTCTAGGATACTTCCCCTAACACCTAGCACAGGTTGGGTCACCAGTACCCTTTCCTTCCTGGGATTTGTCACAATTGGTAGTGACACACTTTTATTATTGCTGTTTAACACTTGTTGCTCTACAGACTCTAAGACCTATATCTGATTTGGCTTATGTCTTGCTCTTAGTTTGGGGTCTGGCACTCAGTACTTACTTATTGAATGAGTGAACCCCAGGCCTCTCAACCTTTTGGTCTTTCACCTGTAGACTACATCATAAAGATCCCTATAAGCTAAATGTATATAAAGCCATGGATGTTGGCTGTGCTACAGACAACTCTAGGATTCAAATTTCTGACGTCTACAACCAGGCTTCACTTAAATTTTTAAATATCAAAACTCTGGGCTGCTTCAGCCAAAGAGACATATGAAAGGACAACACAGTGATGACTTCTGGGCAGTGCAGGAGGCTGTGTCAGCGAGCACTCACTGCCAAAGTAATTTGTTGAATCCCACCCCATAATACTGCTTGTGAAAAGGCAGCTGGGGTAGGCATTGGACAAAATGTACTTTGAGAAAGAATAATCCCCAAAGTTCTAGCTTGGCCAAGCCCTAATAGTAACAGATAAGGAAAATTAGATGCTTAAGGTATCACTTATGAAAACCAATTAGAGAATCCGAACTGCAAAAAAAAATCCTGAGAATTCCCTAAAGTTAATGTCATATACCACTGATCAAAGAATTGGGTGCTCTGATACGGATCACAGCGGCAAATTTCACAGTATTTTCAGAAGTCTTACCCTCTAGGTTCCTGCCCCTGCAGAGCTAGCCATGAACTTGATGCCACAGGAATCCCCAGTCTACCTGATGAGCTAGTCAACCCAGCTCCCAAAAGGCCTGCATAACAGCTGCATACTTACTCTCATTGTTGACCAGAGAATTGATTGTCTGAGGGCTACAGCTTAATGATGCTTAATAAATACTTATCGAAGAAATAGTGAGAAAGTGAACAAAAGATGAGGTTCTTAATGACACAGGCTCATTTTCTATGCAAGGTATACCTCAGCCTGATTGTCTACGTTTGAACCACCTGTTTCAGACCTGCCCTCATCACCAAATTCTGGGCCTTGTTTCTCATTTATTTCCTTAATCTAATTACTAGCTTTTCATTAATTAGCTTGTTAATTTATTCAACGATTGAAAAGAAATATACACCAAAATGTCTCTGAATTGGAAATCCAGAGGGCTTTAATTTCCTTATATACACAGCGTTCCTTTCCCATTATTTCTTACAGTGGGCATGCATTATTTTTATTATTTAAAATGTTACTTTAAATTTTTAAAAATTGAGAAATATAAACAAGTTCTGAAAACTTCACTGAGCACCTCCCATGTGGAAAGCATCACCAGCTCTGAGAGGTGTGGAGGTGAACAACTGCCAGGACCTCATATCCTGGTAGGGACATGCACAGCCTAGGAGTGAGAGAAGAATGGGCTGCAGTAGAGGTCTCCTGTGCTATGTGGGTGCAGAGGAAGGAGAGGCTAAAGGTATGGGGGACAAACTAGTGGTACTAGGATTCTGGTGAAAATAAAAGATGAGGAGTTTGGGGCGGGGGAAGAAAGCTTTACTATGGAAGGAGGGAGGAAACAAACGTGTGTAAAAACCTAGTGGCAAGGGCCGCCTGACTGCCATCTTGGCTTATGGCTACAAAGAGCTCAGTTTAGACACTGGGGGTCCCCCATGTCCTCTTGTTCTAGTGCAAAAGGAACATGAATGGTTGGAAGAAATGCAGGGAACAGAAAGCCTCCCAGCTCCTCTCCACAGGAGTCAGATGGCAGAAAAACCTGACCTGCTTGGATATATGAATTCAGTCTCTGGAAGCAAAGTTGGTGCCTTCCAGGGACACACTCATCTGTGCATCCTAAGACACACATCCTAAGACGCTCATGGCAGCACAGTTGCAGTTTATCTGTAGAGGGATGATTAAGTTATAGTGCATCTATACCATGGCACACTCTATGCAGCCAATAACAACAGAGTAATTCCACAGATACTGGCAGAAAGGTGTCTGTGAAGTATTAAGTGAAAAATACAAGTTGCTTTTTTGATGTGAAAATAACAGACTTCTGTCATTGCGTGCATTTGTGTGGGATTATGTACAAAACGCCTAGAAGAATTTCCTCCCATTAAACTGTTTGAGAAGTAAAATTGACGGGTGAGCAAGAGGGGATGTTCCCTTTGTTAATGTTATCCTAAGCTGTTTGAATTTTTCTCTGATGGGCACCAATTACTTTTATAATTAAAAATAATTTACATAGCACTCACTATGTGCCAGATACCATTCTAAGAGCTTTACCTATATTAACTCATTTGATTCTGACGATAATCCTACGAGATGGGACTGTTCTTGTCTCCTTTACAAATGAGGACATGGTCCTGGCCTAGTGGCATAGCAATGTGTGAAGAAGCTGAGCTCAACCCACCTGGCTCAGACTTGGTGCTCTTAATCAGGTACTTAATCGGGCTCTTATAGTGTCTCAAAAAGATTAAATAGGCAAACATTCTTCTTCATGTAGTCAGCCAGTTTTCTAAGCACCATTTGCTAAATATGGTCTCCTTTCCCCAGTGATTGGTAGGGGTGGCTTTACTGAAGATGAGTTGGTTGAGCAACAGTGTTTTTGCTTCCAGAATCTCTGCCCTGTTCCATTGGTCTGTGTGCCTGTTCCTGTATCAATACCAGGCTGTTTTGGTGACTGTAGCCTTGTAACAAAGTTTACAATCTGGAAGTGTGATACCTCCTGCTTTGTTCCTTTTGCTGAGGATTGTTTTGGCTTTTCATGCTCTTTTGTTCCCATATGAATTTCTGTATTATCATTTCCAGGTCTAAGAAAAATGATGTTGGTAATTTAATGGGTATTGCATTGAATCTGTAAATTGCCTTGTGTAGGATGAACAGCTTGACAATATTGATTCTTCCAAGCCTTGAGCATGGAATGTTTTTCCATTTGTTTGTGTCATCCTTGATTTCTTTGAGCAGCATTGGATCAAAGACCTAAATATAAAACCTCAAATTATAAGGATCGTAGGAAAAAAAAGTAGGAAACCCTCTTATGTACATCAAAGTAAGCAACAAATTCTTGACCAAGGCCCCAAAAGCTAATGCCATAAATGCTAAGATAGACAAGTGGGACCTCATCAAACTGAAAATCTTACACAGCAAAAGAAATCATCAAGGGAGTAAAGAGACAATCCAGAGTGGGGAAAAAAGGTTGGAAATTAGGGATCTGACAAAGGCCTAACATCCAGGATCTACAAGGAACTCAAGAGAAGTGAAAGGAAAATAGCAAACAATCCCATTAAAAAGTGGGCAAAGGACATAAACAGACACTTCTCAAAAGATGACATACAAGCTGCCAACAGACACATGAAAAAATGCTCAGCCTCACTAATCATCGGAGAAATGCAAATCAAAACTACAATGAGATATCACCTAACTCTAGTAAAGATGGCCATCACTAATAAGTCAAAAAATAACAGATGCCAGCACAGGTGTGGAGAAAATGGAATGCTTTTCAATGCAAGCTAGTTTAACCTCTATGGAAAGCAGTGTGGCAATTCCTAAAAGAACTAAAAATTGACCTTCCATAATGATCCAGCGATCCTTCTCTTGGGAATATACCCAGAGGAACATAAATTGTTCTACCAAAAACACACCTGTGCATGCATGTTTATTGCTGCACTATTCACAATAGCAAAAACATGGAACCAACTGTGCTGCCCATCAAAAGTCAACTGAATAAAGAAAATGTGGTGCATACGCACAATGGAGTATTACGCAGCCATAAAGAATAACAAAATCATGAACTTCGCAGCAAATTGGGTGGCATTGGAGACCATCATACTAAGTGAACTATCACAGAAACAAAGAACTGAATACTGCATGTTCTCACTCATAAGCAGGCCCTGAACACTAGTCACATTAGCACAAAAGAGGGATCAGCAGTCACTGAACACTGCTGGGGAGGGAGGGAGGGAGGAGGGCAGGGGACATGTGACAACACAAAAGATACCTGGTCCACTACCAGGAGGAGTGAGGGCAAGTTGGAAGCCCAAACTTCGCCTGCATGCAGCCTACTTATATAGTTAATCCTCACTTGTACCCCACATCTCTATTTTTTAAAAAAAGATTAAATAGGTAAACAAATAGTGCTGCATTTAGAATCAGTTACATCTGCATTTGAAACCCAGTTTTTGTTAATTAACTGTGTGAATCTTAGCAAGTGTCTGACTTTTAGTCAGTTTCTCCATCTGTAAAATGGCGCTAATAGTCACAAACCTCATGATGCTGTTGTGAGAACTACATAAAATATGTTCAGTTCCAGGCACTTAGTGAGCACTTAGTAAATACAGACTTTTCTAAACTGAGATGAGGCTACTAGCCCTTTAATGTGTGTTAACTTTACAGGCTGTTTTCCTGATAGACTGCTTGACATCATCAGGAGCTTCAAGGGTAAGCAGGAAAGGGGGACCTGGGGCAAAGGGGGAATCTGAATGAGAACATGGAAGATGCCAAATGAAGACTCTACATGTTTCACAGTTTTGCATAAAGCCAATCCAGCTAAGCAGCAAAAATAATAATATGTGCATACATTTTTAAATCATTCTGGGGTAAAATATCATCTTACCCATTCTTAGAATGAGGGTATGGAAGTTCAGGGATTGCCCGAGGTCCCAAAGCCAACAACAGAACAGAACCAGGGCTGAAGTTGAGATATTCTAATTCCACATCTCACTCTCTTTCCAGACACCCACAGCCTGAGTCAGTATGGGGACATCTTGGTTGGGAAGTGGTGACTCCAAGGAAGGAAGGCGTTATGGAAATGACAGCAGTAGAAGTCCCACTGGGGGACTGTGGGACTACTTCACAGGCTGTGTTGCTGAATGGGGCTCACAGCCTTCCCTGTACCTCAGAGCTGAACCAGTTCACAGACAAGCATGACAGACCCTCCTCCTGTGGGGTCTACACAGCCTGGGGTCAGATCACCATGCCTTTCTCTCCGCTGCTTATGGTGCTCATTTTTACAGCAGTTAACAGTCTACAAAACAGGACAAGATCTACTCTGCTGGAGCCAGGTGGCCTCAGCAGGCAGGCAATATGGCAGGTGGTGGGAGGGACCAAGAGGAGCCTTGGTCCTTGCTCCAAGTTCAGCAGTCTCCTACTTGGGCCTGATCCTTCCTCATTTTCACTCAAGAGCACAGGAGTTTGCCAAGGAAGGCATGTCTGTTTGTGAGGCTCTGACCAGTGACCCATTTTTCAGGTTCAATCACTCTGCAAGGTAGGGGTAACCACCCAATTCTCCAGGAAGATAAAATAGCAACTGGAAATAGGTAAGACAGACACAGAATGCCAACAAGACAGGCACATTAGACGGTTTGCGCCCCTGTGAGTGCTGGGGCATGGCTCCCACACCATTCCCTTTCACTCAAGAAACCCTGTGATGCTCAAGCATGGGCCATTATTAAAGTGGGGGTTCATCACACTTTTCTCCCTACTTGCGTGTTTGCTTGAAAAACACCATGATGAAAAGTTAACAAAATTTTTTAAAAACCTTGGAGTTCAAGTGAGTGAAAGAGGTATCATGATAGAAGCACTCTAGTGGCTGCCAGTTTGTTTTCAGAATTAGCTGTGAGAAGCCTGTGAACCACACTGCTGGTGCTGACGTGCTGGCCACACCTCCATGCCCAGTGCCAGAGCAGCTGACACAGGTGCTGGGAGGCCAGGGAGGTCACTGCTTTGGCCTGTTCCTCTCGGGTTCCTTCTTCATGGAAGCTCCTTCCCCAATGCACACACAGCTGGGTGGGGTACTCCTTATGGGGAGCGACCACTTGGAACTGCTTTTAACAGTGCCGTTGACAGCACCGAGGTTTCCAAATAGTAAGAATAATTTTCAAATAGTGACACAGTCAACTACAAGGAGTCACACCCTTCAAAGTGGCCTAGGTGTCCACAGTGAAGAGCACAGCACCCAAGTTTCTGAAGGAGGAAACAGCTCGAACCCCACCACTTGTAAGTGCTATTGACCAGCCCGGGGCTACGAGCTTTGCATGCACCATCTCCATGAATCCTTTCTACAACCAGAGAGGCAGAGCTTCTCAAGCCCATTTTATAGATGAGAAAACGGAGGCACAAAGAGGCAGAGTAACCAGTCAGGTTCACTCCACTGCCTATGTCACCTCCCAGAGTGAGCCGGAGCATTTGGGCTGACTGCTTGAGCATGGTGTGAAATGGCATGCGAAGTCTTAAAGGAGTGAGCAAGCTGGGCCGGGGGAACCTTTGCACATGTCTGGCTCTTGGCAGGCATTCAGTGGATATTTGTGGATTGGACAGGGTTTCAGACACAGGGCGGGGCCAAGTGGAGATGTCTAGCAGGACAGGAACCACAGTCAAGCCTCCACAGATCCTTGCACTTCCCCCATGGCAGGAAACCACATAGATGTTCTGTAGGTGTGAGCCTGGAAGTCCCAGCCCTCTGTTCCCGAGCCTGCCTTGCCATCACCTGGGGGCTTGTCAGAAATGCCAGCTCTCAGCCGCACCCCACAGCGACTGACTCAGAACCACATTGTAACAAGCCTCTGGGTGACTAGCGTAAGAGGCGCTGCCAGCTCAGCAACCCCCAGGAGGGAATGGACCATTCGTCACCCCCGGGCAGGATGGGGGAAATGCCTAGGTTTAGGGGATGGCACCAGGGGGCTAAAACCTCATGCCGCCCTGACCTCCCCATTGCCTCCTCGTGGACCCCACCCGGGTGGCTGTGGGAGAGACTTCTTGGCTGTCAGCATTTCCAGGAAGGGTGAACCTGTGTGATCCCCATATGACCTCATCCGCTTCAGGTTCATAAACACGGAGGAAGTGAGAGCAGCCCTTCCGCACAGCATGACCAGGCAGTGACAAGTACGCCACATGGAAGAAAATGAGTGAACAATCCTCACATATTCTGGAGTGAGTCACAGCCCTTTCTTGTGGACTGTGTGCTGGACGATTCCATTTCTGGTTTCTGCTGCTTAGTTCAGAATACACGCATAATGAACACGTAGAGGGTGTCCCTCACAGTGCAAGATGCTGGGACACTAAGATCAGATGGTCCCTTGAAACATTTCATACAATAATAATACTATTCTGTTACCAACTTGGAGACCCAGTTAAAGGACAGGAAAGATGCCTCTATCAACATGGACTGCTGCGATTTTGGTAACTGCTAGAGAGTAGAGACTCAACAGTGGCTCCATGACATTTGGCTCCTGTTCCTTCTTTCACGGTCCCTCCCCACCTGCTCTGGGCTCTCAGTGTGGAGGGAGCTGAGAGAAGTCCTGGCTAAGCCTGTCTCTTGAGCACCTGCCCTTGGCTCTCCCTGTGCTTTGCCCATGAGTCCTCACAATGGTTCTTCAGGGTAGGTGTTGCCATTCCTACTTTATAGATGAGGAAATGAGGCTCAGAGAGGCTCCGTTGCCCAAGGACACATGTGTAGAAAGTACCCAACAGTTACAATACAGATCTGATGGGGATTCTAAAGCCTGTGTCTTTCCCTCCACATGGGTGGCTTCAATCTCATCTGGTTCCTAGTAGAATTTCAGGCAAGAGTGTACACAGAGCAGAGTAGGAACCTTCCTTGGTGCATCTAAGTTACACATCACTGGTGGCTGTCAGCTCCACCTACATGTCCACCAGGTGCCAGCCTGCATGAATCACCAAGGGGAGAAGAACTCTCCAGGGACTGATGGCATCCCAGCCAACACAGGGCCCAGGTTATAGTCATGATCCCAGAGAGCCTCACATCTTTTTATTCCTGCTCTTTATCCATCATGTGAGCCCTCTGGGCATGGTTTCTTTCCTCCTCAGCTCTCCATGACTCTCTGGTCCCTTCCTCCTCCTTCTCTCTACTCTCTTCTCTTCCCAATCTCTCTTCCATCCCTACAGTTCCCATCTCTGTACTTGAAGGCGTACACCTTCCAGAGAGCAACCTTCTCAAACTCACCTGATAGTAAGAACCACCTGGGGAACATGGACATGCAGATTCCCAGGCTCCTGTAATAGAGGTCTGGACTGAACAGAGCCAAGCGGAGCCCTGGAGACTTGCGTTTAGCAAGATCCCCTGTGCTCTCATGACCAAACGCGTGTGGGAACACTGGACGACACTCCTGCTGTGGTCATCCACAGAGCAGATGCTGCTCCTAATTTACCCTGGAAATGGCTACGGTCCCCAGAGTCACCCAGTCCTGTCCTGTGACAGCAGCTCCAGTGCTCCAGCCTCAAAGTGCACCGACCTCCCAGCTCCAGTGACCTGCACCTGTGCTCCTTTTCACCCACCTGTCCTTGGCCCCACCCGGGCCCTGTTGTCGCCTGAACTGCCCCTCCTCTGACACGTTCAGGCCGAGTTGTTTTCTGCCAACATTCCCCTCACCCTCCCACACTCTGCTACCAGCCCCTGGCCCCTGAGCAGAATCCTTTCATGCATCTACATCATTCTGTTCTATTGGGGCCCTCCTGAGCATCCTTCTTCCTTCCCTGCCCACCTGGAAACCATGGTGGATCGTGTGAGCAGGTCTGTTGCCAGTCTGAACCCAGAGCCTTCTGTTGTACTTACTCAGCAAGCCTAGATATAAACTCATTCCATCTTCTCCTTTCTGTACCCAGAGACCTAAATTCTGAGCTCTTCCTAGAAACCTCACAAGGCTGCAGGCTTGCCTCACCACAGATCCATGGTTGACAGCCTTGGCCAAGCTGTACTGCAGCTAGAATATGAGGCCACAGGAGCTTCAGGCTTCAACGCCCTGCCTTCGTTCCCCCCACGAGACGTTCAGCGTCTCAGTCACCTTCTCTATCCATCCCTTCAGACTCAGGGGCTCAGTCTCGCTCCTGTGGCTCCTAGGAACCCAGCCAGCACGTTCTCGATGCCGTCTATCCCACTCCCTGCCTCATCCTGTCCATCAGCCTCCCTCTCTTCTGGGTATCTTTAATCCCTCCCTCTCAGCTGCAGTTAAGCTGCTCAAGTTCTCCACTCCGCCCCCCAGCAGCTTGCTTGAGTTTGTGCTCCCATCCACCAGCTGTATCCAGGCGCTCGTCTTCCTGCCACCAAAGGTTCTGTGATTCTGCAGCCACCTTGCTCCAGCTCCTCTTCGGAAATTGCTCCCCCTGAGGTTGATGGTAACATCCATGCATGACCCTGTGGATAGGCTTCAGACAGTGCGCTACTTGGCCTTTCTGCTGCAGTTGACACTGCTGACCACTCCCTCTTCCGTGAATCCTTCTTCTCTGGGGACCTCTGAGATTCCATTTTCTCCTGACTCTCCTCCCACCTGTCCCATGGTTTCCAATCAGTCTCCCTGTGGCCCCTTTTTCCCTAGCACCTTGAAGCTGGGTGTATCCAGGTCTTCACCTTAGCTCAGTCTCAGAACATGCTTCTGCAGCGCTCATGCAGCCAGCTTCATGAGCTTTCATTTCCACATCCACACGCTCCGCTAAACATAATCCTACCAGTTCACATCAGCACCCCTCAGCCAGCCCTCCTTTGCTTGTATTCCCACACAACATGACGGCACCTCCATCGAGCGGTTGTCCTGGCTAGAACCCTGGGAGCCATCCTGGGCCCAGCATCTCCCCATCTCTGCCCCCACACAAATGACACACAGCCAACCCCTCACCAAGGCCTGGGGACTTTATCCCTAAGTAACCCTCAGCTTCTTGTCCTCCTCTCCCTCTCGCTCTCCTTCTCCCTCACCACACCAGGGCCCCCTCCTCTCTCACCCGGACCCTCCATGGCCTCTCTGCCAGCCTCCCTCACTCCCATCCTGCCCTTCTCCAACCTGTCTGCCACTCAGACCCCCAAGTGATGTATCTGAAACAAGTCTGATCTCATCTTCCCACCACTTAAAGCCCATCAGGACCTTCTTGCCATGAGTTGGAACCCAGACTCCTCAGGGGCTCTCCTGAACTCATCCTTCCCCCCACCCTTCTCAGCATGTACCTCTGCCACCCTCTACTTGCCAGATTATACTAGTGAGTTCAGCCATTAGCTGTGGAGAGAGTCTGAGTCCTGTTGCACAGCCTTGCAGCCTCCCAGCCCCAGTGGTCACCACAGTGACTGGGAGCTGGCTAATGTGTGCACCTACGAAGGTGTTGAGGCCAGCCCTCCTCCCTTGGCCTCTCAGGGTGAAGCTCTGGGACCACCCATGTCTCAGCCCACCTCGAGCTCTGCTCCTCCCCTAGCTATTGGCAAAGCTTCCAGAAACTTGGCTTCGCACCATTTGCATCTGGACAGGTGGTCCAAAGAGCCTGGCAGGGATGCAGGTTTAAAAGGGGAGAGAGGGAATCATACGAGGCCATGTTTTCAGAGCACCCTAAATCCTAAGGGCCAGGTCACTGGTGAGGGAACAGTCCAGGTGGGAGGGAGGTGCTGATCCACTCATCTGCTCACCTCAGGAATCCTGGTGTGTCAGAGCAGGCCCCTGGAGGGCTGTAGGCAAGCCAAGTTACCAGTCCTTCTAGAGGAAAGACCATGAGGCTGAGACTCTGGGTGCACCCTCTAGAACACAGTGAGGGATGGACACTCTCCTCAGCCTCTGAATAAGCAGGGAATTCTCACTGCTGTAGGAGATGAGGTAGACCTTCATCCAGGCCTGGAGAGCTGAGGGACGTCAGAGAAAACACTGTTAAATTAGACTCAGGGGAGCCCTGGAGTGGGTCACAATCTCCTTCAAAGAGGACGCTGGAAAAACAGAGAGTGTCAGGCCATATTTTGTGACCTATTAAAAGCCAGCCCTGCGAGTGGGAAGGTCTGCAGCAGAGGCAGGAGCAGTGAGTTCAGGGGGCATTGCAGCAAAGCAGCACGGCCAATCCAACCATGAAAGTTGAGCAGGGGAAATAGATCTGCTGTACGGGGGTGCACACTGCTCACTGCACAAGTTGGCTCAACCAAGGGAGCAGCCGGTACACCCATATTGCAAGCTGTAAGTCCTGGTGCAGGTTTGTTTTTGCTGGAAAGAGTAGGGAACCTGTGTCTCACCTGCAAAAAGGCACCCGTTGTGATTGTCATGGACTTGACGGAGAAGATGTTGGCAGCGATGGGGAGAAAGCCTAGGAGAACATAAGATGAACCCAGTATCTGGCAGAAGGCAACAGGCTCCGGGAGCCCCAGGAACCCTACAGGCGGGGCTTCAACCCATCGAGATGTTGCCCAGACCTGTGACTGGGCCCTGCTCCTCCTTCACCCCTTCACCACCACCTCCCTCCGTCCCAGCCTGCCCCAGTCACGAGGCCTCTGTGGCCAGAGGAAAGAAGGCCCTGGTCACCTAAAGCCTAATGACTCATTCCTGAATGGGACTGAGGACACCTGGTAAAGAGAGGAGGTGTCCCCAGTCTGCCCTGTGACCACCATTGTGCTCAATCTTCACCCACAACCTTGGCTGCAGAGCTGAGTCTGTGGCCAACGTGTCTGTGGCCAAATGCCAGGTAAGAAGGGGCCATGGAGTTTCCCCTTTTGCTTAATTCCTATTTATAGCTTCTCCCTAATAGCTACTGATGACGGCACACAGGTTCCAACCTGCCCAGGAACTTCTAGGAAGATTATGGCCTTGTCTGAGAGCTGGCAGCACAGGACAGAGAGTCCTGCCTCCCGCCTTTCCACTTAGTGCAGGAGGCGGACCGGCAATGAAGGACCCCCTCCTGGCCACAGACGGAGGCCCAGAGCAGGGACCCAGGTCTCCTGAGCCCCTGCCTCCTGCTGTACACATGTGTTCACATTCAGTTCTCCAACACCCTGTAAGACAACGATCATCTCTCCCATGTGCAGATGGAGAAACCGAACTGCAGAGGGAAGGGTTCGCCTGGCCAGTGAGCCAGCTGCAAGCATCTGAATTCCCCCATATGCCTGGTCCTGATGCGTGGGGCTTAACCCACACTGTGTCCCCCACAGAGTGTCTCCTCTGGGGAGAGACCAACTCTAAACAGTGAAAAGAGGCAGAAAAGCTCAAGGAGTTCTGCATCAGCAATGCAACCACTCTCCCTGCAGTCCCTTCCTGTTCACACTTCCAGGACTCAGGCCACCCAGGGTTGGAGAAATGTACACTCCTTGCCTTCCCAACCCTGTCCCCAGGGATTTTTATCCAGGTGAAATCACTGTATTAAAGCTGTACCTTGTGAGGGGAGGAGAGTGGGCAGACCTTAGGAGCCAATTATACATGGGTCTCCCCACTCCCCTTGTTTTCAAATCCCAGCAAGGAAGAATCCTCTTTCCAGCGTCTCAACCCACTGCTCACCCAGTTTTCTGGACAAGTGGTCCAGAAAGCCTGGCAGGGACGCAGCTTTAAAGGGGGAGAGAGGGAATCATACGAGGCCATGTTTTCAGAGCACCCTAAATCCTAAGGGCCAGGTCACTGGTGAGGGAACAGTCCAGGTGGGAGGGAGGTGCTGACCCACTCATCGGCTCACCTCAGGAATCCTGGTGTGTCAGAGCAGGCCCCCAGAGGGCTGTTTGCAAGCCAAGTTACCAGCCCTTCTGGTAAGGAGGAAAGACCATGAGATTGAGACTCTGGGTGCACCCTCTAGAACACAGTCAGGGGTAGACACCTCCCTCAGTATCTGAATAAGCAGGGAATTCTCACTACTGTAGGAGACGAGGTAGACCTTCATCCAGGCCTGAAGTGCTGAGGGACGTTAGAGAAAACACTATTAAATTAGACTCAGGGGAGTCCTGGAGTGGGTCACAAGTTCCTTCAAAGAGGAGACTGGAAAAACGGACTGTGCCAGGCCATATTTGTGACCTAGTAAAAACCAGCCCTGCGAGTGGGATGATCTGCAGCGGAGGCAGGAGCAGCGAGTTCAGGGGGTGCCGCAGCAGAGCAGCATGACCAATTCAACCAAGGACTGCCAAGGCCCACAGTTTAGTTCATAACCTGTGGGAGCAGGGAGGGGCCATAAATAATAATAGCCAATGTAGACTGAGTGCTCAAGAGCCAAGCACTGTTCCTGAGACATCACAAATGGACTCATATCTCTCTCATCTCTCTTATCATACACACACACACACACACACACACACACACACACGTGCGCGTGCACACACGGTACAAATGAGAAAAGCGAGATCCAGAAGTGTTGCCAACGCCTCCCAGTTTTCAGGGAGGGACTTGGACAGCCTGGCTCCAGATGCTGCCCTCCCTCTCAAAGATTGTTCCCCCAGCGGTCCCTGGCCCACTTTACAGATGAGGAAATAGGGCCAAGGAGGTGAGGAACTTGCCTGACTGGTCAAGGGCAGAACCAGTCCAGATGCCAGGTGGACCCAGGGCAGTCCACTCCACCCTGAGGATCCAGGAGCTTGCACACCACACTTCATTCAGCTCAAGTCTAGACCCACCTAGAAAACTCTGACATGCCTGTTTATCTGGACGTGCCCCAGGCAGACAGAAGGCAAATACAGCTTTCACCCATAGGTGATGTAGAGATTCTTCCCCGCTCCCCTACTTGGCAGACCGACACAAGCAGAAGCCAGGAGGAGCTGTGGCCAGGCACACATCCTGTGGTGCTCAGTAGCGACTCTGAAAGCTCCCTGCAAGGCCACAAATATTTTGATAATCTTTCCCCTACAGGGTTCTCCTGCGGAGAACAAACGGACACAGTCGGGGGCCTTTTCCCGCAGAATTCCACAGGAAGGGACAGCTCAGCAGCAGCAGAGGGAGTTTGGATCAGACCTTTTGGGGCGGGAAACAGATGCTCTCATCATAGACAGCTCAGAACAGGGGCTGCCCACTGACGTCTGTGTGGCCCTTGGCAGCCAGCACAGGGAGCGACGTGGGTGCCCTCCATGAGTCTTGTCCATTGGGAGGCAGACCTGGGTTCTGGGGCCTGGCTCTGCCACCTGAAGCTGTGTGGGCTCGGGCAGGTTCCTTCACCCCTCTCTGCTCCTCAGTTTCCCCACTCTGAAATGGGGATAACAAGAGAACTCACCTCTCAGATTGGCCCTTTATGGCCATCCCGAGATCCTCCATGTTCCTCTGAAGGAGCCCCAGTGGATGTGTTCTCCACCATCACCAGTTCCCTAACTGAACTTTCCTCTGGGGCCCAAGGCCTCTCTTTAGTCCAAAATGTACCTTCAGGAGAGGTGGGGACGGGTTGCCCCACACCACAAGTCCCCTCCACTGGAATAGAAGTGGAAGCGCATCCCAAGGGTGAGGATGGCTATACCCCCCAGGTGCTGGTCTGCTAGGCACTGAGAAAAGCCCTAGAGATTCTTCTATCTGCTCTCTCTTCACAACCGCGTGTTATTTTGAAAAAGATAAAGACAAATTAGCAAGTGCTTATAAAAAAGCAGAAACATTATAAAGCCACAGGAATAAAAAGACACTGCCCCAACTGAACAGTGCGTGTTGGTGTATAGCGGCATATGGGCCAGGCAGGGCCATGGGGACTGTTTTCCGTGGCAACCCTCTTTGGCCCCACCTGTGAACACTTTCGGGCCCTGTCATCTGGGCCTCTCTCGAAGATTTTGCCTCCATTTCCAGTGTCTATGGCCTTGCAGGACTGGAAGGACTGCCCTGGGCCCAACACTTGCCTGGTGACTCACAGTCAGACGGTGGGTGCCTGAGGCAGAAGAGCCACACCTGTCCCTGCACGCACACTCTCCACCCCAGGCGTGTCCTCCCCACTCACACTCTAGGACTGAGAGTCTTCTGGTGGAAGGTCGGCCCAGGCCACCTGTCCCTGCACACGCTCCACCCCGAGCGTGTCCACCCCACTCACACCACTCATCCTGAGTGGCCCGTCATCCTTCAGATACCTGACCTGTCTTCCTTGTGAGCACTGAGCCACCCTCAGGGCCAGGCTGGGCCCTGGGCCATGGCTCCTGGGCAGTGGCCACAGGCAGGACCCAGCCTGGAGAAGGCTGGGAAGTTGCTGCTGCTGAAGAGACAGGCCATACAGGAGCCTATGCTGGGGTGGCGAATCCTCCACCCGTGGACACCCCACTTTATCCACAAGGGAAGCCTGACCTTCCTAAAGGTGTCGACCCACCCCACTCACGCTGTAGGACTGAGAATCTTTTTTTTTTTTTTTTTTGAGTTGGCGTCTCACTCTGTCACCCAGACTGGAGTGTAGTGGCCGCTCCCGGCCACCACAGCCTCGACCTGCTGGGTTCCGGCAATCCTTCCACCTCAGCCTTCCAGGTAGCCGGAATTACAGGCATGCACTACCATGCCCGGCTCATTTTTTGATTTACTGTAGAGATGAGGTCTCGCTGCCCAGGCGGGTCTCGAACCCGCGGGCTCAGGCAATCCACTCACCTCAGCCTCCCAAAGGCGCGGGATTACAGGCTGAGCCACTGAGCCCGGCTAGGACTGAGAATCTTATGGTGGAAGGTCTTGGGCCAGCACACCTGACTCTGCACACTCTCCACCCCAGGCATGTCCACCCCACTCACACTCTAGGACTGAGAGTCTTATGATAGAAGTTCTTGGACTAGCATACCTGTCTCTGCACACTCTCCACCCCGGGTGTATCCACCCCACTCATGCTGTAGGACTGAGAGCCTTATAGTGGAAAGTCTCGGGCCTGCACACCTGTCCCTGCACACTCTCCACCCTGGGCTTGTCCACACCACTGCAATAGAGCTTTCCCAAAGCTGCCTCCTGCGGATACGTCCTGCGCACTGTCTGAAGATCCAGTTTGATGTTATGGGAAGAAATGTGTCTGAGTGTCTGAGGGCAAGGTACACATGTGGCGAGGGAGAATGTTGACAAGAATCCTGAGCACGTGGGCCACAAGGCCCAGCAGCTGGCTCCAGACAGTAGAGGTGATGATGAGTCTGTGCACACAGTGATCCTGCGTTGGGGAGACAGTTTGCATGGGGGATGTCCCCTGTCCATGATGTGATACTGCTGCTGCAGTCTCAGAGCCCTCTCAGAGACAGACACAAAGCCAGAGCACTTCATTAAGATGGGAGTCAGATAACAGCCCCAGCGCCCTTTGGAACTGCATACTGCCTAGTGGCATGGAACCGGCTAGATCCCAGTCCTCCCAGGAACACTGGGCATTGTATTTCAGGACAACTATGCTTCGGCCACTCCCACAGGAAGGAGATGGCTTGCTCCCACCTTGTTTTCAATTTCCAGAATGCCACAATCCCCTTTGGAATACTCATGTTTTCATGATAGTCAAAGCAGCGACTACCCACGCACACCAAAGGCTTCAACCCTGATGCCGGTCAAGCCTGTCGTATAGGCTCTGGGCAGCAGACAGAACAGGGACTAGCAAAGGAAGCCTGCACTCTGTGGTAAAGGGCTTACCGTCCTGGCCTGTGAGGACAGGGGGCTCACAGGTATGACCTGCTTTATTTAGCCTGAAGACCGGCTGCTTAGAAGTTTCCTGGAAATAGAAATATGGCCAGACCAGTCCTCCTTAAGTTTCCAGAAGGGAGGCAGATCGCAAATACAATCTGCGTGGGGAGGAGTCTCATTTGGAGAAATAAAAAACACATCCATAAACAGGAAAATGTTTTAAAACTAATGATTTTAACCATCATCTGTATGTGTGTGTTAGGAACTTTTAAGAAGTGAAACACCTCTGCAGGCATTCCAAATATAATGAAATGCATATTACATTTATAGTATGTGTTTTGGGTTTGCAAAATGCTTTTATATGCCATTCATTCATGTATTCTTTCAACAAATCTTCATAAGCCCCTGCAAAGACCCAGACACTTTCCAGGCACAGGGGAATACAGCAGTGAGCAGGAAGGGGAGATCTCTGCTTCTCGTTGAGAGAGGCAGACAGACAAACAGACAACTGGATCCGCAAGACAAGTTCAGGCAGTGGTGGGTGCTGTGAGGGTCCCACAGGCTACAGCTGGAGCTGTGCTGTCCAATATAGCAGTTCCACGTGGTCGTTTACATTTACGTCTGAATGCATTAGGACTAAACATTCAGTTCTGCAGTTCACGCTTGCCACATTTCAGGGCTGAGCAGCCACTGTGGCTGGTGGTGTACAGAACATCCCCATCATCACAGACACATCTGCAGGGCAGCGAGGGGCTAGAGAGACTCAGCTGATTTGGATGAGGGGATCAGGGAAGCCCTCCCTGTAGAGTGCCTTGAGTTGAAACCTGAACAAGAGAGGAAACCAACAGCCTGCCGGCCCGGGTGGGGGTAGGATGTGGGCAGATAGTTTCGGGTACTCTAGGGCAAATGTCCAAATGTGGACATGAGGTTGGCATATTTGGGGAACAGAAAGAAGGCTGGTGTCACTGAAGTGCAATGAGCGGGGGTTGAGGGAGGAGATAGTGAGGTCAAAGAAACAGTAAAAGCAGCTGACGGCTGTAGAGTGCTGGCATGTGCCAGGCATCTGTGAAGAAATGTACCATATCCTCACTTACAGGTGAGAACACAGACACAGAAAAGAGACACTCTGTCGAAGTCACCCAGCAAATGAGGGACAGAGCTAGTATTTCAGCTGGTGACATGGCCCTGGGGCACTTAGCCACTGCACTGCACCACATCTCAAAAGAGTCAGGGTTGTGTCACGAAGGCCCATGAGGAGTGGGGACCCAATTCTGTGTGATAGGAAGTCTTTGCAAATTTTTAATCAGGAGATTGCTTGCACTGCAAGCGATCTCTCTGTTCATAGTGGGGAGAATAGACTGTATAGGGCCAAGTTAGGACTACCTCATCATTCCAGGCAAGGACATCACTGGGGTTTCATCTAGAAGCAACAATTCTTTGTTTTTATTTTTTAAAGTTTTTTTTTTTTTTGAGTCGGAGTCTCACTCTGTCACCCAGGTTGGAATGCAATGGCACACTCACAGTCACCACAGCCTCAAACTGCTGGGCTCAGACGAGCCTTCCACTGCAGTCTTCCACGTAGCTTGAACTACAGGCGTGTGCTGCCACATCCAGCTTATTTTTTTGATCTATTGTAGAGAAACATTCTCACCAAGTTGCCCAGGCTGGTCTTATACCCTTGGACTCAGTCAATCCTCTAGCCTCTGCCTCCTAAAGTCCTGGAATTACAGGTGTAAGCCACCGTGCCAGGCAATGTTTTAAAGATTTTTTTTTAAAAATTTATTGTAGAGACCAGGTCTCACTATTTTGCCCAGGCTGGTCTCAAATTCCCGGGCTCAAGCAATCCTCTCGTCTCAACTTCCCTAGTTCTGGGATTACAGATGTGAGCTATTGTGCCCAGTCTGTTTTTATTTCTTAAAGCCCATCAGACAAACTTCCTCAATAAGGGTATCTGATCTCAAACCAGTGAAGTGGGGACCAAAGTGAGGCCACCTATCCATCTAATAACCACCTATCCATCTAATCCTGAATTGTACCCCACATCTTTAAAATAAAAATTAAAGAAAAAAGCCTATCAGATATTGCATTTTTAGTTTTCATGGTTTTCTTATCTTCAAGGACTATCTTTTCTTTCCTAAAAAAAGAAAGAAAAGAAAAAGAAAGCATAGCATACACATTCCTAAGAGTTAGTTGCTCCAAAACTCCAGTATTCATTTGGCAGTAGGAAAGCCAGTTTCTGCCAAGTCTTACCTAGTTCGTCTAAAGCACGTTTTCTATATTCTTTAAATTGCTATCAAATTAAGCCAATGATCTTCCTAGACTGGGAAGCTGACTTGAGTGGGTTCTGGCTCCAATCAAGGTCACTTCCACATCCAGAAGGAAAGGGTAGAGTCCTAACAAGGGTAGGACCCCAAGGTGTGGGATTCATGGTGGTAGAGCACTTCATAGGCGTGCAGTATGGAAGCATCTAGAGCTTGAGCATTTAGAGGGGCAGTCTTTAGGACTGTAGGGATCATCAGTGCTCCCTGGGCCAACTTACCCTGTGGCACTGACTTTGGATGTGGGGTCTATGTGTTCCAGGTTCCCCATAAAGGAAGCAATAAAGGCAAACTGACAAAATCACAGGGAGAGAGCAGGAACGTGATGTTACATAAATCTACTCCCAGCTTGGTAAACAGTTGCCCGAAGTGTTTACATAAAATATAGCCTCTAGCACCTCTAGCCTGAACACCCTCCCCTATCAATGCCAACTGTGTTTAGACCTTCTTTTCCCAGTAGGGGGAAGGGGAGCAAGATGGCTCAACCACTGTCTCCCTCCAACCACAGCTGCCTTCTGCCTGGCCTGTTTGGAGGTCCAGGTTCAAGTCAAGGTCACAACCCTGTGGAGCTCCTGGCACGTGACAGACTCCCCCTTTATGGAGGGTTACTGAACCTCCCTCATGCCTCGCTCTGTCACTGAATTGAGGATAATTACGGCTAACCATCGCTCTACTTCATAGCACTGTTGTGAGAATCACATGAGCTAGAATTACATAAGTCAGGTAGAACAGTTATCACAGCCAGCTATGATGTCATGTTATCATTATTGGAAGGGGGAGGGTACCGTCTGAAACCCAGCCTGAAGGCTGCAACGAATGAGGATCCTAGAGCCACCCAGGACCCTATGTAAGTCAGGCAGAGGATTCTCCAAGCTCCAGGAGTCACTGTGTAGAGCAGCCGGGGCCAGGTCACTTCCTACCTTGCCTGTGTCTCGCCTCCTGCCGATTGGCTTAGGTCAGATGCACACGAAGTATCTCCTGTGGCAAATGCAAAGGAAGGGCCTCCGTTGGTTGCAAGGAGGATACAGCAGCTTCAGGAAGGCTGGAATACTCAGGCCTCAGGACGTGTCCTCTCCTGAAGTCGCCCTCTCTAGGCTGTGGCACTAACACCACCCACCCCACTCAGGTTTTTCTGTGCCTATTGTCTCAACAGCTTATGACTTAATTCTTAACAACAGTGACTCATAGGACAGAAGCTCCCTTATTTAAGCTAGGGAAGTCTCATGAAGATTAAGCTATCCTCCCAGGTAGAGGAAGGTCTTTGCTTCTCAGTAGATGTCAAGGGAGGCAAACAGAGTTATGATTAGAGCACAGACTTTGGAGCCAGGTCATCTGGTTTGACTCTGTCTCCACCACTTACAAAGTGGTGTAACCTGGAACAAGTTATCTAGCCTCTCCACGACTTAATTACATCATCTGCAAAATGGGGATAAGAATACCACACAGTGTTATTAGTAGAGTTAAAGGAGTGAATATTTATATAGGGCTTAGAACTATGCCTGGTGCTTATTAAGCGTTTGATAAATAAATATCCAATAATGAGGAATCGCCTATACAAAATCTGTATAATGCAAGTGACACAGCTGTTACAATGTCTATAGCAGCATGTGAATACATTCATGATCTATTACTAAAAGAACAACAGTCTTTAAAACAAACTGTATAGTATACCATTATTATTGAAAAAAGAAAATAAATCTATACATACTGAATAAATACTAAAAATATACACAACAAAAGGGTGTTTTTCTGTGTTCCAAAATTTCCATATTCTGTGTATATTACTTTAGTAACGGTAAAAATTATCCAGAAAGGGATCAAAAATAGTAGATGTGCATAATCCAGATTAAATGATCATGCTTTACAATAATAATAATAGCAGCGGGCCTCATGATCCCCAAGCCTGGATCATCAGGGCGCCTCCTAGGCCGATGGTGAACATTATCATACAGGAAAAAAAAACCCAAAAACATAATGTGAAGTGCTTAAATGGATATTTTATACGATCTTTCTTCTGGTCATAATCAAAAGCAAACTCAGTCAGACTTAAATCTCACTACACAATAGATGACCCATAGACACAAAATAAACATGGCTGCAAGCAGCAGTGCATAAAAGTGGCGAACTGAGTGTTTTGCAAGGTGGTGAGTAAAGGTGGAGTTGCAAAAGCTGCGAGTGTAGACAGGACAGGGCGGGGCGCAGGAGCATTCCTCCAGCCATTGAGTCAGAGGTTTCAAGAAGGAAATGGAACTTCAGGGGCTGCTATAGTCAAGGAAGGAGATAAGTATCTCCTTCTAGTGCTCACTTATGTGGAACTAAGTGCAGTAAGGAATGAGTGGAGACTCCCCCAGCCACACTCTTCAGCAGTGGCCAGTGCTCACTGTCACAGGGCCACTTCTCAGCCTGTTTCAGGGTCTCAAAAAACAATCCAACTCCCAGACACCTGGGCTCTGGGCTCTGATGGATGCAGCCAATGTGAAACCAAGCCCTCTGTGTGTCCAGGAATGGGAAGTAGCATGATTCCAGAAAACATCCCAACCTTGCTTCCAAGATGCCTCAGTGACTTTGCCTGGTTTTCTCTGTTTATACCCATAATTTCACATACTCCTTTACTCTACCCCAACCAACAATGAACCTCCTGCAGGTCGTCATCATCCTTTTCTTCTCCATGTTTTTAGCTTACAAGTTCTCTTCTCAGCACCCCATTACCCTCAACAGATGTGAAGGTCTTTGGAATAGAATCGTCATGCTTGCTGCAAGTTCTGAAGTTGTGCTGGCTGAACAAAACTTCCAGTTAACAGAAGCTGGTTTCAGTTCCCACTTTGAGCTTTTCAAATGTCGCTATCATAGAGTCCCCTATATAACTTACCTTATTCACCACCCACATTGACATCTACATGAAAAAGACAAAAAGATCATCTCAATAATCTCCCAAACTCCTGAGTGGGTCAGAACTGCTTCCTTCTTTCCAAAAACTGTGGGGCCTGGGTGCCTTTGTCCCTCCAGGGCTATGCCCAGGATTCAGGCAAGAAGAGGTTGGAAGGCCATTTTATTTTTCAGGAAACCCTGGCAGTTAACGACAGCATCCAAATGATGCTTGTGGAGATCAGCTTCTAAGCATCAGGCTTGCAAAAACAGGGGTCACAAATTTTGTATCAGAAGAATTTATTGCCCAGTCAAATAAGGTAATTTTTAAAAAATCACTAGAAGAAGTGTCTAATAACCTGAATCGTCTTCCTGTTTAGAAAAGGGAGGGCCCAGGAGTCCTGATGAAGTCAGAACTTTTTCCAGCCCAAGGGCATCTGTTTCGATGCCACAGAGGAAAGGAACAAGGGGGAGTTTGTGGGCAGCTGAGCAGAGTGCTCGAGACTGCTCAGCCACCTCTGATAACACCAGGCCTTCCTGACCCTGAGTCGAGAGGCAACTCTGATTTACAGCTGCACTTCTTTTTCTTCTTTCTGTCCTCTCCTAGCCTGCAGTCTGTTTAAAGCACACTCAAGGGAAAGAGAGGTCAAAGAATCTGCCCAACAGGGGAAGTAGTTTTAAGCCAGTGCTGACATTCTGACTCACTGTCTTCAGATTGGCTCCGTGTGCTTCAGTGGCACAGGGCTTGCCTATGCAGGTGTGGCCCAGGCCTCCCAGGTGCAAGGCCTTCTCTCAGCACGGTGACCCTGATAAGGATGGACTGAGCTACTGGCACTAGGTTAGAATGACCCGTGGTGAACACTCAACAGGCAGCCCTGCTTCAAGCCCTCCTAGGAACAGCAGGAAGGAGGGAGGGGAAAAGCTCCTGGACTAGAGATGGAACGAGGAAAAGGAAGGCTGTTTAATGAAAAGCTATTTAAAACTCTGTGTATGATTCATAGGATTGTAGACTGAGGGGAAAATCTCTTCATCGGACCAAGTCAATTCCCCATGTTAGGACTAGGGCTTTGCTCTTATAACATCATGGTGGAAATGGTGGAATGGATTTCCCTGATGGAACGTCAGGTAATACTTCCATATTTATATCTTAAGGATATATATATACATATATATATATATATATATTTTTTTTTTTTTTTTGAGTTGAAGTCTCACTCTGCCACTCAGGCTGGAGTGCACGGCCACCCCAAAGTTGACCTACTGGACTTCGGTGATCCTTCCACCTCAGCCTTCCAAGTAGCCAGAACTACAGACGCATACTACCATGCCCGGCTAATTTTTTGATTTACTGTAGAGATGAGATCTCGCCACGTTGCTCAGACTGATCTTGAACCCACCAGTCCAGGCAATCCACTCGCCTCGGTCTCCCAAAGTACTGGGATTATAGGCTGAGCCACCGAGCCCAGCCAGGATATATATTTTTTAAGAAGAAAAAATATAAATCAAATTTCTATGATCAATTTGCAAAATGAATGGAACTTTCAATGCTGTGTTTTCTTTACTTTTTTTTGTCAAATTGTTTTGGGGAACATTCATATCTTTTTTTTTTTTTTTTTTGAGTTGGAGTCTCACTCTGTCATCCAGGTTGGAGTGCAGTGACATGTATGCTCACAGCCACCCCAGCATTGGCCTGCCAGGCTCAGGCGATTCTTCCGCCTCAGCCTTCCAAGTAGCCAGAACTACAGGCATGCACTACCATGCCCGGCTAACTTTTGGTTTATTGTAGAGATGAGGTCTCGCCAAATTGCCTGGACTGGTCTCAAACTTGTGGACTCAGGCAATCCACTCGCCTCGGCCTCCCAAAGTGCTGGGATTACAGACTGAGCCACCAAGCCCGACCGGACTCTCATATCTTTAGACTCTTTTTCACTAGAGAAAAAGGTTAGGCCAGTTTGACCAAATTCATGAGGGAATGACCTAAGAGTTCAAGTGTCCCAGCATTTGTAGAACAGTATAAAACCATCCTGGTGGGATAGAGGATGGGAAGGTGGGAAGACGAGAACGGAGAAAGGCTAACCAAGAGAGGGGCTCCTTCCCTGGACCTGTGTTTCCCACCCCCTACTCCCCCACATCACTGACCCCCAGGGCTCCTGGCTTCTGAGGTGCCTGCTGGAGGGACCAGTACTGGCAAGAGGCCAGCACATCTCTTCTGGGCCTGGCATGGTCAGTCAGAGCTGGAGAAGCCCACCCCTGCTGGCCTAGATGCTTGCCACCTCTCTCCTTGACCTTTCTCTTGGAAGGCCTAGAACGGTGCTTTTGAAGAGGGAGAAGTGAAGTCATAAAGTTACTCATGAAGAGACTTCTCCTAGCCAGGTTCACCTGAGAACAGGTGCAGAGCCCGGAAGTGCCTGCTGAGCTCTGCCTCCCAGCAAGCATAGCACCCACATTCACCCTGCAAGCCTCCCCCCTCCTCCCCGAGGATGGCTGTGACGGCTGAGAAGGACTCACCAGCCCTTCCACAAGCCACCTACCATCGTGACCCACAGGCCCAGGACCTCCAGCCCATTCGAGTCCTGAGTCCACGACCGACCGCCTTCCCGCTCGGTGCTAGTGCTCCGCTGACCTCACGTACCCCCTTCTGCTCTCAACATTTTATTCTTCAGCAAAATGATAGCACTGTTCCTTAAACTCTTAGCACATTCTGTTTTGTGATTCGGTGTCTCAGGCTGTCTGAAGGCCTGTGTCTCTAACAGCCTCCTTTGCTCTGTCTTTGACTCTTCCCATGGCTGCGTCTCGGTCTTCCTGGGCTTCTCTGTGTGCCGTCCTCTCTCCTTCCTCATCCTTGCCCCCTCTTCCCTCCCACACTACTTTGCTCTCCCATCAACTGTCTTCCCTTTCCCTTGTGGGCACCTCTCCTTCCTGCCACTTGCCACTCTAGCCCTTTTCTCTCTTTTCCGCAATCCTCTGACTCTCTCGCCCCTCTACTGCCCACCTGCCACTTCCCCCACATCACTGACCCCCAGGGCACCTGGACGGGTGGCACAGGGAAATGGAGAGACCCTGGGAGAAGAGCTGAACTGGTTTTATGCTTCATCACTAGGGCCAAGGAACCCTGTGTAGAGCTGTATAGCTGCCCTCTTTTCTCATTAGTCTGAGGATCTGGGCTTCCTTGGAGCCCCTGATGCTAGTCCCTTAATAATGTGGGTTCTCGTGGCACCTAAAGGCGAACTTTGCAATGAGACCCACAGGCCATACCTGATGGGGTCTGCCCCACCAACCTTTCCGCCTCTCCTGGAGCTACATCTGCTCTCTGATCTCCTGCTTCACTGGTCTTCTTTCAGTTTCCCCAACGCACTGCGCTCTCTCCAATCCGAGGACCTTTGATCACACCATTTTCTCTGTCTGAAACATGTCGCCTCCTCCCCTGCTTTATCTAGTTAACTTCTTTTGTTAGTTATTTGTTCCTGCATGACAAATTACCCCCAAACCTAGCCGCTTAAGACAAAAATGTGTTATCGCACATTTCCTTTGGATCAGGTATCTGGGAGCAGCTCAGCTGGATGGTTCTGGCTCAGGGTCTCTGAGAGGTGATAGACAAGCTGTCAGCCTGGGCTTGGTCATTGGGAGCCATGGGACACACTTCCACACTCACTCTCTTGGTGGACCTCAGTCCTCTCAGGCTGCTGGTGGAGACCTCAGTTCTTCATTACATGACCTATCCACGGGCTGCCTCAGGATGTGGAAGCCAGCTTCTCCCAGAAGGAATAAAAAGAGAGAGAGAAAGCTGCAGTTTTTTGTAACTGAATCTCAGAAGTAACACATCATCCCTTCTGCCATGGTGCAACGGTCACACAGACCACCCTTGGTGCAGTGGGAAGGAGGCTACACACAGTGTGACTGCGGGCCCTCAGAGAAGGCTGGCATAATGATCACTTCCTTTCTCTTTGTATATATTTGGTGGATTTTGTGATTAAAGTCTGTCTCCTCCATTAGATTGTAAGATTGTTGAAAACCAGTCTCTTTTTTGTTCATGTATCAGTTAGTTTTTGCTGTGGAACAAATCAACAGAAAGCCCTGTGATCTAAAAAGAAAGCTTCCACTTATTATTCATCACGTATCTGTGGGTCAGTCAAAGTTCTCCTGACCTGGACCAGGGTTCACCGACTCAGTGGACTCACTCACGCATCTGGCATCAGTCATTGGGTTAGCTGGGGCTGATGCGCCTAAAATGACCTCGTTCACCTGTCAGGCAGATAGGAGGCCATTGGCTGGGGGGAAAAAGTGAAAGGCTCATGTGTCTCTCATCATTCAGTCAGCTAGCCCGGGTGAGTTCGTCTGATAGCTAGAGAGTTTCCAGAATGAGAATGGAAAGGCGCAACGTCTCACGAGGCCAGAATTGGAAAGAGGTACAATGTCCCTTCCACTATGTTCTGTTGGCCAAGAAGAGTCACAAGGCTAGCTGGAATTCAAAGGTGAAGAAGTGGATTCAACCTCATCATGGAAGGAGCCACAGAGTCATACTGTAGAGGGGCACAGGGAAGGGGGAATGCAGCCATTTTCATAAACACAGGGCAGCACAGCATTCCTGGGGCCTAGCATCTGGCACAAGTAGGTACTCAATAAGCAGAGTGTTTCTTGGGTGGGTGAGTTTGGATATTGTAGCTTTAGTTGTCCTGACTTTGCTCCTAGCTTGTCTCCCTCACTGAGAACAAGCACCTGAAGACAGGACTCCTGTCCTATTCATGTGTGTGACTCCACAATGTTGACATTGCACAGGACTCCACCAGGTGATGTATACACGCCTGTCAACTCTCTTCAAACCCTCTCTACGCAGGGATGGAGGCTCTGGAGAGACTGGCTGAAGTACCCAAGACCCCTCGCCCGCCAATGGCAGGGCTGGGATTCTCACTGGACATGCCTGGATCTAACGTTGCCGGAATGGCCACCTCACCAGTCTGGCTCCTGGAACACCAGGACATACTTGAATATCCCAGTTAGCAGGGCCTACAGCAGACACTCGAGATTGTTTATGGACTTGACTTGATTTAAATCAATGCAGACAGCTTGACTGATGGAGGGCAATGAAACTGACAGCACTTCTTCTCCCGTGTAATAGACAGATGGCAGCTCTTCAGGAGAAACATGGAGACGCTGGGTGCTATGACACATGATCTCTTCCACTCCCTAGCAAAAGCTGCAGGCTTGGCCTTGATGTTGCACCTTTTAGACTTCTGTCAGAACAAGCTACAGACCTTCATGCATTTGGGTAGCACTCGGCCAACTTGCAATTATTTGTGGTGACAGGAAGCGAGGATGGCATTCCCCTCCCTGCCAAGTTTCCCTTGGACCAAGCATGGCAGTGTCTTTCTCCTCCCTTTTGGCAGAGAGACCTGCAGGCTGCAGGGTGCTGGGAGGACCCAGGATGGGCCTGCGGGAGTGAGAGGCAGGACACCCCAGGAGTAGCTCAGAAAGAGCCAGGAGCTAGCTTCCCATGTTTTAACATAACTCTAAACACAATGGCTATGCCAAGGCTCCTCTGGTGGTGAAAATGATTCCAAAAATAGAAACTTTTCACTTTTTAAATTTTGTGTATTTATTACCTATTTAAACATAAATGAATTCTTCTTTAAAAAGATCTGCATAAGCCGGGCTCGGTGGCTCAGCCTGTAATCCCACACTTTGGGAGGCTGAGCCAAAGCCAGCCTCCTCTGAGGGCCCGCAGTCACACTGTGTGTAGCCTCCTTCCCACTGCACTGAGTGGATTGCCTAAGCCTACGGGTTCGAGACCCGCCTGGGCAACTTGGCGAGACTTCATCTCTACAATAAATCAAAAATTAGCCGGGTGTGGTAGTGCGCACCTGTAGTTCCAGCTACTTGGAAGGCTGAGGCGGAAGGATCGCCGGAGCCCAGCAGGTCGAGGCTACGATGGCCAAGAGCAGCCACTGCACTCCAGTCTGGGCGACAGAGTGAGACTCCAACTAAAAAAAAAGATCTGCATATTTTCACATCCAAAGTCTGAAACAGCATAGAGCTGACGTAACTGCGCTGGCCCGAAGTCAGTGGAACTGGGTATTGTTAGTTTCTACTTTGCCACTCATTTTGCTTCTAAAACACCAATCTTTCCTGCTCAAAACATGCAAAAGTTCAATCACCTACAAAATAAAGTCAAACTCATTAACCTGGCCCTCGAAATCAGCAGCGATCTAACTCCTGCCTCCCTGTCCTAGTAAAGGTTGTCTCCAAAGCAGACCTCAGCACAAGGTCACTCGAGGAAGATGACCCTCAGAGCATGGCAATGTCATGAGGATATGCAATAAGGAAGAGGGAATGCCAAGAATAGGTGCTGTGTGAGTTGGTGGCCACCATGGAAAGTTGGGTCAGTCTCGCATAGCTCTTCCAAGAGACAGTGCAGCACACACCTTGATGTTATCTGATGAGGAGTGAGGAATCTGGGGATGTGTCTGTCAGCTCCCCTCCTTGCTGGTCGAGAGTCGATAGGAGGATATCACCTCCTCTGCTCTTCTGATAGGCCCCATGTGGAAGCTGAACATGCTCTCATGAGCTGAGCACTCACTTGGGCAGGGAGATGCAGGAGCTGGAGCTGAGAAATCAGAGATGGGCTGAAGAGATCACGGAAAATGTCCACAATGCCTTGCAGCTCTTCCATCAGGGAGTGGAATCTATTACTCTGTTCCTCAAATCTGGACTGGCCTTTTGATGAATAGAATGCAGAAGTTACCAGGTCATAGAAGTTCTCAGCCAGAACTCAAGAATCCTTACAGCGTCTGCTTGTTCTCTTGGATCTGTGCTACCATCATGTGAATGTGCCCAGGCTGGGCTGCTGATCGATGAGAGACCACATGGAGCAGATATGAGTCAGTTCAGCTGAGCACCCTCAGATCAACCAACCCCCTGCCGGCCGACCACAGCCACATGCCTGAATCCATTCCAGACTAGGAAGTTGACCCAGCTGAGCCCAGCCAAAATCGCCGAACTTGTAATCTTGAACTCAATAAATTATTGTTGCATTGAACCGCTAAATTTTGGGGTGGTTTGTTATGCAGTGAAAGTTAATTGATTTAGCATTGAGGTCAAAGGTTCAAAGGAGATAGAAACTGAAAATAGATTTCTGTCTTCAGGAGATGGGCTGGTGACCTTTGCAGGGCTTTCATCAAGTCTACTTATTGTGGAAAAGGTAAGTAAGAGTCTGAGAGTGTGGCCAGTGTTTTTGAAGGGGTCCAAGCTTAAAGCTAAAAACAAAATAAAGGCGATTTGAAAATCTTTATTCTTTTTGTCTGTTTGCGGTCCACTCTTAAAAGACAAGAGCCTAAAATTCCCTTGACTGGTGCTCACTTGGTTCTGTTTGTCATGGTTCTCCACTAACACTTCCCAGAAAATCTCACCAGAATCAACAGAAAAAATTGCATTATTTTTCAAGAGACATCAGACAGGTTTGATGGTGCAGGGTGACCATTTCATCCTGGTTTACCCAGGACTTCATGGGTTTTAGTACAGGAAGTTCCGAGTCTCAGAAAACCTCTCCATCCCAGGCAAGCCAGGTGTGATTAGTCACCTGTATGAGAGAATATCTGGTTTTATTTAATATTGTAGGATTTAACTCACACCAGAAACAAATTATAAAGGGCATCCTGCTTTGAGAAAATATAATACAAAATTTAGGCTTATAAAAAAAGTTATAAGACTAAATTTCAATATGTCTATCTGTAGACATATGTGTATACCTAAATAGGTATATTTACACACTTTCCCAAAAAATTAATAATATTTTACTTCCTCTTTCTTAGTCTGCTGTGCATAGAAAATACACACAGCAGTGACCCCTTATCCGTGATCATGTTTTCCTTGGTTTCAGTTACCTGCAGTACTGTACAAAAGATATTTAAAGAGAGAAAGACCACATTCACATAAATGTCATTATAGTATGTTGCTGTAATTGTCCTATTTCATTATTAATTATTGTTGTTAATCTCTTAGAGCACCTAACTCATAAGCTAAACTTTGCGATAGGTATGTATGTATGTATAGGAAAAAATGTAATCTATATAGAATATGATACTATCCTTGGTTTCAGGCATCCACTGAGGGTCTTAGAACATATCTCTGGTGGCTAAAAGGGAACTGCTATCCTTGTGAGAGCTTTATTTCTACTCAGCCTTCCAGGAACATGCACACTGCTCAAGCTAAATCCCCTGGCAGAGACGTGGTCATATCACAAGAACCTCACCTCCAAAACTTCCAATTAATTTTGGAAATCAGAGTGCATTTTCCAATGAAAACAATGCTATAAAATCCATTAGATCTCATCACTGCTTCTAAGTTTTTTTCCTTTTGGGGAATGACTTCCAAACGCCAACTTCACAAACTATGGGCCCCAACGGTATACCAGGGACCAATGGAACTTTCGTTGTCCTTGCAGAAAGGCACTTCTTGAGAGTGAGGTGGAAGGGAACTCTATTTGGGAGAACTTTTAGTGTAATGACAGGCAGAAGGGAGACAGGAAGCTTCAAGTAAAATGACATTGGCTTAGCACGTCTACCATGTTTTAGTGTTTGGTCCTACTTAATCAGTAACTTGCTTTCTTTGTTTTCTTTAATATTTCCAAGAAGCTAAAGACTTTAACAGAAAACTTCCCACCTTCATAGCTCTTAAAACAACACATTTAATGTATTCCTGTGTACTTATAGCAGATGCTGAATTCCAACTGGAGGATGAGGAGAGATTTCATTTGTCTGAGTCTGATAAAGTAAGTTAGATGTGGGTGGGAAGAAAAGGGAGGAAGACAGGTGCTGTTTCCTAGCCTTTGTTACAGTCCGTAGAAGAACTGGGGCCACTAGGAACCAAAGATGAGGGTAGACTGAATACAAATGCCCCAAGGTGAGAAAGTGCTGGCCTGCGGGCTGGAGGAAGGTTGCCGGGTGAGGGCTGAGGCTGGGCAGGCGGACAGCTGTGCAGTGGAGAAAGGGTATGAGTCCTGGTGTCAGGCCTGAATCCTGGCCCTGCCATGTCCTAGCTGTGTCCTCAGGCATGCCGCTTCACAGCCCTGAGCCTCAGTGTCCTCAACTGTCAAAGGGAGGTAAAGATACCTCCCTCAGAAGGTCGTCACGAGGATGAAGTGAGATGAGGTATGTACAGTTCCTACACTCTGCCATAAAGTGAGGGCTCAAAAGATGGTCCTTCTTGATTATTGTATTAAAGTGCCCTCTCATTTTCACTATGATCTGAAGTCAAAGAGATGCCAATAGAGTCATGGGTTTATTGGTTTCTCTTTCTTTTTTTCCTTGTAAAATCGATTAAGAGCAAAAAGGAAGCCTCTAGGCAAGCCCACTCTCATCTCAGGTTCATGGTACCCAGAGTCCTCACTACCCAGAAGGCCCAGCCAGGACCCCCATTAGCAAGTTGCTCACGCTCCGTGCCCTGTGAAGACCCTTCATCCCATCACCTTCCACTTTGCTGAAGAAATTAAAAAGTAACAAGTCGGTCTCTGTACTTAAATTTTCAGTGTAGAGATGCAGGCTTGTAATTAGCCTAATTAGCTAAGCACGGGTGATAAATGCAACTGCAGTGGGAGCCCTTTGGAACCTACAGAGACGACCAGCAAGTGTCTCCTGATGGTCAAGTTTATGGCTAATTCTGATGCAGAGACTCTGATTCCTCTGAGAGGAGGCACTGAATCCCTGGTTACATGAGGATTGGAAACACTCACTTATGGTTTGCCCAAGCTTAATTTTATAATATTTATTTATTATTTTGAGTTGAGGGGTCTCACTCTGTCTCCCAGGATGAAATGGGTGGCACAAACATGGCTTACCACAGCCTTGACCCTCTGGGCTCAGACGATTCTATTGCCTCAATCTCCCAAGTAGCTGGTGCTACAGTCATGCTTCACCATACCTTGCTAATTTTTTAAATTTTTTTGAGAGACAATGTCTTGCTTTGTTGCCCAGGCTCATCTCGAACTCCTGGTCTCAAGAAATCCTCCTGCCTTGGCCTCCAAAAGTGCTGTGATTACAGGTGAGAGCCACCGTACCTGGCCTATAATTTTTTTTTAGAGATGAGGTCTTGCTATACTGCCCTGGCTGGAATGCAGTGTCAATTCACATGCACAATCATAGCCCACTACAGCCTCAAACTCCTAGGCTTATGTAATTTTCCTGGGCACTGTTCATGTTGTGGAGAAAACTCTTGGGTTTTTCTTATAAGAATCCTCAGTCAAGAAGGGGACTGGGATTTTGTGAAGCACTCAGAGAAATGAAAGAGTGACTGCCAGCTGCCCGCAACTCAACTCCTTGGGAAGGTCTTTCCTCCTGCCTGGCTCCTTGCAACTTCTGCAGGATGCTCTGGGATGCTCTGGGCTGCCCAGGACTGTAGCTCTGCAGACATACATCTCCCCACACACCATAGATAGGCCCTGACTCTGGAAGCCCAGTGCCACCCTTGCCTACTGCATGCCCTTGGGCCTGAGTCCTGACTTCAGTCTGTGTTTCCTCCACCTGTTGCTACAGAGGCCTGTGGTGGCACTTGGTAGTGGCTTCTCTGCCCCAGGCCCTGCCTTCCTGATGATGGTGCCTGACAACCTGTCTCCTCCCCAGACCACAGCGCTGGACAGAGACCCAAAGGCAGGGCAGACGCTGAGAGGCTGCTCCTGTTACCTCCACCGGCCAGGATGCGAAATTCCTACCTGCCTTTCCTTGCTTTTTTGTTTTTTCCTATCGAAAGAACTCAGAATCTCTTTTGTGAAGACACATGAACACTGACAATGAAAGGTAAAAAGGAAGATGGCATTCTAAGGTGAGCAGAGCACAGCCCCCCAATGCCACATGCGGCCCTGTGGACGGTCCCCAGCCTATTTCTCTTCTCTCTTAGCTGATGGAGAAAAGGCTGAGGACGCACACCGGAACCCCAGGGCTGGCCCTCCCAAGGCCTCACAGGGGTCACTCTCGCTCTGACTGCTCACCTGCTCGGGGCGACTGGGACACGTTGCCTCTAGGCGGCTGGCCAAGGCGGTGCTGGCCCTGGCGGTGCTCCTGGGGTGGTGGCCACAGTGGTGGCTGGGCTGGCAGCTCTGGGCACCTTAGAAGTTCAGGGATGCCTCTGGCTGGAAAGGTTCACTGGCATCTAGATGGGACAGAAGGAAGGGTAGGGAGGGCTCCTCTGAAGTTAGCATGGCAAGGGTGGAGTTGCGGGGATGGTTACCTAATTCCAGTCATGCCCTGCAGACCACGACCCAGGGCCCTGGGGCTCTGAATCCTCAGAACAACACCGTGAGCCTGATGGGATACAGCAGTGGTTTGCCCACGCTGTTCCCTCTGCCCAGAAAGTCCATCTCAGCCAGGCTCGGTGGCTCAGCCTGCAATCCCAGTACATTGGGAGGACGAGGCAAATGGATTGCCTGAGCCTGCGGGTTCAAGACCAGCCCGGGCAACTTGGCGAACCTCGTCTCCACAGTAAATAAAAAATTAGCCGGGTATGATAGCACGTGCCTCTAGTTCCGGCTACTTGGAAGGCTGAGGCAGAAGGATTGCCAGAGCCCAGCAGGTCAAGGCTGCAGTGACTGGGAGTGTGCCACTGTGCCCAGCCTGGGTGACGGAGTGAGACTCCAACTCAAAAAAAAAAAAAAAAGTCCATCTCCACTTTGTCTATCCAGAGGAATCCTAGAATCCTTTAAATCTAACCCAAATGTCTCCTCCCTGAGAAGCCCTCCTTGACTACACTCAGGAAGATTCCTTTCTAAGAGCATGTGTGACCTTGTATTCTCCTGGTGATGTCACTGCACTTTTCTTAGAGATCCAGGACCCAGAGGCCCAGAGACTGTGGGAACAGAGTGGGGTCCTTGGTGTATGTTTGTTGGCCTGAGTATGACAGAGAATTCTTGAGGCACATCTTCTGCCTTTGCTTCAAAGGGAATCCCAACCCCTTAGGCCTGTTCTTCTGGCAGCCCCCACTTAGGGACTTAATGCATCTCTCTCGATTCCAGCAGATGCTGATCTTGCCAAGCCTGTGAGCACCATCACCATTCACCTCAGAGTGGCCTATGACAAGCAGGGGAGGCGGCCTTGGGAACAGGGAGTCCTTGGGTTCTAATTCTGTCTCCACCACCAGCTAGCTGTGGGCTCTGGGCAGCTTTGAAGAGCACCCAGGCACCTACACAAGGACTTACTGTGAGGCTTGAGGAATTACTACACATACGACCACCTCAGTCAGTGTCTGGCCTATCATAAGTGCTCAGGGATGACAGTGATTATTATTACTTGCCCTGCCTCCCCAAAACCTCAGAAGCAGAGTTCCACAGCTCTCAGGGACTGCCTGTGTTTGTCAGGGACAACAGGTGACTGGGGGTTGGCCACCCACAGCTTCCCAGACTCAGGCAGGGGTCCCATGCCTGAGGAAAGACCAGTGAAAGGGAGCAGGTGGGTGACCCTGGCTCCCAGTGCCGGGTCCCATGCATTCATGGCCTCCCCAGAACTCCCAAGTGAGAGGCTGCCTGACTCTCGGGGCTGCCTTTCTGTTTTTGGCTTCCTGGCATTTGCTGCTGTCCTTGGGGAAAGGCTATTTTAGGTAGCAGTCAAAATAAAACTGAGATTAACCCAGAATTCTTGGCAGCCAAACAATACCATAATTATGTGCCTTTTAACTTCAGAAGTCAGGCAGCCAAAGCGGCCCGCCGGTCGCGGCGGGTGCTCTGAGGATAGTGAGGCCACCATCCATGGGCTGTGTCACCTCTGCACACCCTGAGCCCCAGGCAGCCGCTGAGCACCATCATTCGGGATGCTGTTCCTTCTCCAGGGCGTCATTGTCTGAACAACAATGGTGCTTGCTTTCCCACTAGACGCTGCCACCGGGTCAAAAAGACCACTCACTGCTTTCTATATCGTAAATCCTCTCACGGAAGCCCAGGCCCAGAGATGGGGGGCTGCAAGGGAACAGAGGAGGCTTGTGTTCCCGGCTGGACTTTCAGGGCAGGAAATCACCCGGAGGATAGTCTGTGCTTTGATTGCCGATGAGGGGCGCAGACCCTCTAATGGGCAAACAGGCCCCCTCCTCTTTGCCTGCGCCAAGGGGGCGGGGAGGGAGTGAGTCACACACAAGAGCAGCAGGATTAAGCCCGAGAGAGTAAAGCCCTTCACTCCAACGCAGAAAAGGAAAAAGAATGGGAGATTCAAATAGTTGGGGGGTGGAGATGGTGTCAATAAAGGTCACTGCCTGAAGAACAAAGAAGCAGCCGTGATTAGAGGCCTGGGCAGATCTCTGAGCTCCCGGGCAAGACCTCAAAATGCCTGGAAGAAAGAAAAGAAACCAGCAGACCCCAGCTCCAGCGCCAGTCCCAGAGGTGTGGCTGGAAAAACAGTCTTCCCCCACTGACTTGGCCTGGGGAACAAGATGATTCTGGAAACATGATGCTGCTAGGAGTGTGGATCATAGCTAGAAAGTGACCTTGCAGAAAGACTTAAAATAGAAAAACACACCGCACACCCCTGGCCGAGCTGTCCTGTGGGTATGGGGGCACAGGCCAAGTCAGTGGGGGAAGACTGCTTGGGTGGTGACAGGCTTCTGCATTCCTTTGAGGAAAGGCTATCTGCGTGGGGTTCCCTGCACTCCAGGGAGCTGCAGCGGAGGGTCTGGCTGCACACCAACCTTCCCCCTCATCACGTACCAGGTGGCACACTGCTCTTGCTGCTGACTGTAGCAGAGTACCTGCCCTTCACACCCTCCTTCCGGCTCTGGTGGCCCAGTCCCTCCTGCCAGTTCTCTAGGGCGGGTCTCCTGGGAAAAGCGCATGTCTTTGAGGATAGAGTCCGACTTCCTGCTTGGTTTTGGTCTGTTTGATTTTTTTTTCTCAAAAGCCTTTATAAAATGTCTTTTTCTGCCACAGGAGCCTCAAGAGTAACGTGCCTTGGGAGTTTGTTCTTGGAGGTCAGGCATCCCCGGAGACATGAACCTTGTCTCAAGGTTAGGACCTTGAATTTGGCCTAGGAGGCAGGCAAAGGAAAAAGAGGCTGCGTTAATCACTGAGGGAGGCCAGAGGTTTTAAACAGGTGGGCTGGAATGCAGGCCCCAGCTGCTCTTTGTGGTGAAGGCCAGTGGGCTTTCCCACTAGAGGGGTTGTCCTGCTCTTGCTTCCCCATCCTGTGTGGTCTCTAATTGCAAGGAGAGGTCACATTCCAGTAAGAAAGAGGAGCCACTCGGGCACCCCCTCTGGGGACGCTGTGGTAGTGCCTTTGTCCCCGCAGACCTGGAAGAAATGGGTTGACCCTCTGTCTAGGGCAGGAGCTTAGGATGGGCAGGTTGAAGGCAATAAAGTGATTAAGGAGGGCTGGGGACCAATCCCACAGGCCACAGTGGGGCCCGGGTAGCTGAGCCAAAGTGAGCACAAGGAAAGCCACAGAGGAGCCGAGGCCCCTGGAGTTATGGGGCCAGCTGCTGGTGGCTGGGGCTCCGTGACCAGTCTCCTAAGCTGGGGACATTGACACAGAGGTCCGCATCACAGCAGTCCCATTGTAAGTAGCCTTCCAAAGGGCTGTGTCCATCACTGGCCTACAGCGCCTTTCCAGTAGCTTCTGCTCCAGCGGTACCGTCATCGGGCCAGTCTACACACAGGGTCCCTCGCTTGTTGGATTGTTTTGTAGCTCCCAAGAGATAGGTCCCCACCCAACATGTGCATGTAAGCTGTACCCACAGAATTCAGAAAGCTGCTATAAGTTTTTCCTCGTGCAGTAGGGTGCCTTATAGGACCATATTTCAGAAAATGCCTGCTTCCTGCCAGCACCGTGAGCCTGTGTCTTTGAGGGTGACTGGTATTCCATCTCAGCAGCCAGGTTCCCCTCCTGCTACCAAGCAAGGTATCCAAGGACACTAGCCTCTGAAAGGTTTTTTTCTAGTGAGTCTGGGAGAGGTGGGCCTCCTCACTGGTTGGGCGACAGGAGAGGGAGGGGCCAGAGGGGATGATGGGAGGTAGATGAAGTGTGCTCTCCTACCCCTACTGGCTATCATATCTGAGTAGGAGGGGGCTGGGTAAGGCGCCCTCAAGGGCTTCCTTCCCCATATCCCCCCAACCCACAAAGATCTCTGAGAGGAGTCGGTCCTCTACACCGTTCTTAGCTGATACTCCTTCAATCCATACCATAGTTCAACTACTTCTGTTTGTTGTCTATGGCCCACTCAAATGTAAACTCAGCAGCAGGGATCCTTGTCACTTTTGTTCAGCAATACATCCCAGGCACATAGAATGTTCAAAAATATGTAGCAAATGAATGAATTTAATGTGGGATGTGGATGCATTATGGCATGTGAAATATTATAAGATTAGGCCTCCAAAAAAGAAGCATGAGTATGGCCTGGGATGGTCTAAAATG
Organism: Carlito syrichta; assembly: GCF_000164805.1. NCBI lineage: Eukaryota > Metazoa > Chordata > Mammalia > Primates > Tarsiidae > Carlito > Carlito syrichta. The sequence continues at coordinate 483,078 of NW_007260598.1, forward strand.
GCCTGGCCTACCTTGGTTTTGCTAGCGGGGCTGAGAACCTTTTCATATGTTTATGAGACATTTGTGTTTCTCCTTTTGTGAAATGCCTGTTTATGTCTCTTGCTCATTCTTTCTCCCGGGTTGTTATGTCATTTTTTTTGGTGTTATTTTGTAGAGATTCCTTATATATTCTGGAAATTAGTCCTTTATTGATATGTGTATCGCCCCATTTGGTGCTTGTCTTTTCTTCATAGTATATTAATTTTCATGTAGTTTAATTAATTGATCTTTTAGGATTAGGGCTACTGTGCCTATTTCAACAAATCTTTTTAGATTCTTAAGTCATAAAGATATTTTTTCAGTATTTTTTTCTAAAATTTTTAAGAGTTTCTTTCACATTTAAGTCTTTAATCCATTAAGGGCTGATATTTGAGTGTGGGATAAGTAAGGGTCCAATTTTTTCCCTTGTTATCCACCAATTATCTTATCATCACTTACTTACCAGTCCCACCTTTTCTCAGAGATTTGGAACTTCACCTCAGTCAAATACTGAAATTACATAAATGACAGTTCTATTTCTGGGCTCTCTAGTTTGTTCCATGACCAATTTTTTAAATCCTGGCATTGCTACATTTTGTTTTTAATCATAACTTTATAATTAATCAATCATATCTGGCAGGGAAAGTTCCTGTTCCTTATTCTTCTTCTTCAGAGGTTATCAGATACTCTTAATACCTTGCGATTCTTATAAATTCTGGAATTATCTTGTCAAGTATCTCAAAAAAGTTATGTTGGGATTGTGATGGGAATTCCATTGGCTCAATTGCATTGATCGATCAGTTTAGGGAGAACTGATAATTTTATGATATTGAGTTTTTTCCTGCATGAACACAGATTACCTCTTGACTTTTTGGTCCTTCTTTAGCACCATTCAATAAAGTTATACTTTTCTCTACACAGTTCTCTTACTTTTGCCTATCATCTGGATTGTGTCTTATGATTGATAGCATCTTGCAATTGTAATTGACATTCTTTTTCTTTCTTATGGGTGCATACAGTAACGAAGCATCTTCTCACGGATGGTGTCTTAGTTTTTATGAATTACACTACTTTGGTTGCCTTGCAAATAGTATCTTTAAAAAAGAAAAAAGAAACCACTAAATTTCTGTCTGTAGAAATGCCTAGAAATACAATTAATTTTTGTATATTGATTTTATATTCAGCAACATTGCCAAATTCTTATTTTTTAAAATACTTTTTAGTCTGTTTGTTCCTTCTGCTGGTTCTTGTACACGGTGGCTTTGTGTCCTTGTGTGTTTAGTGATCTTTGCATGTCAGCTTATATCAATAAGTCAACTTGATCTTAATATGTGGGAAAGCTATGGCCCTAAACTGGGAATGGTTTCCTTTGGAGACTGTTTGCATTTGCTTCTGTCTAGATCCAGGATGATGTTATTAATCTGGGACCACTGGAGCCCCCTAAGAGGTCTTGGGTTTAGTGTGGCAGCCGTAACTTGCTCCTAGCCCAAGGCTTATTCTCCTGGACTGGTTCTTATATTAGCACTTACTCTTATGTCAACTTTTGCTCTTGGTTATTTACTGCTTTACTCACTTCTGGTTTTAGCTCCCAGATTTTGGGGGGGGAAAGGCTAAGAGATAACTTAGAGATTCACATACTTATTGTAAACGCAATGATGTATTAAAATTGCACTTTTTTCAAGAAAAGGGAGCTAGTCATTTCATAAAGAAAGAGTCTTTCAGTGTATCTGTGACCGTTGCCTTTTCCCTTCTAGTCACAAAGCAGGTATCTGGAATAAACAAAGAAGAATATGTATAACACCTTTTACTCCCATCCCTACACTGAGATATAATCACTTAAATATTTTGGTGCATGTAATCCATTGAATAGTGGCTCCCCTTAACCTACATCCTGCCAGAACGTATAAATATGATCTTATTTGACAAAAGGGTCTTTGCAGATGTAATTAAGTTAAAGGTTTCAAGATGAGATCATCCTGGATTGGGGTGGACCCTAAATCCAATGACAAGAACTTAGAAGAGAAGAGAAAGGGCAACAGACGGACACAGGGGACAGGATCACGTGAGGACCAAGGCGGCAGAGGTTGGAGCGATGCTGCCACAAAACCAAGGGACACCTGGAGCCACCAGATGCTGGAAGAAGCAAGGAAGGATTTCCCTCTGAGGCTTCACGAGGAGCAGGACCCTGCTGAGACTTTGATTTGGGGCCTCTGACCTCCAGAATGGGGAGAAAACACAAATTTTATTGTTTTAAATCACCCAGTTTGTGATACTTTGTTTCAGATACTCATACAGCGTATATCTGCTTTAGGTCAAATTTCCTAGGAAATTGATTCAGAGACAGAGGTGTTCTTGCAGTTGGTTTATTGGCGAGCATTCTCAGAAGCAATACAGCTGTCCTTGACTCACAGCAGGGTTATGTTCTGATAAACTCATTGCAAGCTGAGAGTATTGTACATTGAAGATACATTTAGTACACCTAACCTTCTGAACATCATAGCTCAGCCTCACCTGCTATGGTCTTGAACATAGCTCAGCCTCGCCTTCAACATGCTGAGAACACTCACATTAGCCTACAGTTAGACAAAATCATCTAACAAAAGGCTATTTTATAATGAACTGTTGAATATCTCATGCAATTTACTAAATACTGTACTGAAAGTGAAAAGCTGAGTGGTGGCACGGGTACTCGAAGTACAGGCTCTACTGAATGCATGTGGGTTTTGCACTATCATGAGGTCTAAAATCACGAGTCACATTAGTTGGCTGTGAGAGGCCTTGCACAGGACAGAGGGGCAAGCTGAACCATGGGCAGTTGTGACTGGGAGCTCTGAGGCTGGGTGGCCTGCGGTGTCTCCTGATATCAAGACCAGACCAGCAGCCAGGCTGTGGTAGCTCTGCAGCAGCCAGGGGCAGAGTAGGTGTGAGCAGCTCCCCTCAGAACTGGGCAACCCTAGGGAGGTCTGACTGAGCCTCAGCAGGCACTTCTCTGGCATCTGGGGAGAGGAGAGCCTCACCCAGACGGGGATCTGGGGCAGCCTCAGCTTGCACTAAAATACCTGCCAGTCATTTCTATACTCCTCTCTAATACACATGATCAGTTTTAGCATTTAAGTTCTGAAACATGTGAACTTTATGCATGCATATATAAATGTAGCAGAATATTTAAAGCATAAATCACTTGTCAAAACATCACTGAGTTCTAAGTCTTAAATAGTATAGAAAAAGCTTATTTTAAGAAAGTAGAACCATTCCATATGACTAAATTATCATGTGATGTTTCCAGGAAGCAGAGTCTTCTTCCTGTTTAAACCTCTCTCAGTTCCTCCAGATGTCCTTCTTGACACTAGTTGGTTTCTGTTTGCCTGGGAAGCTTTTTCCTCAGACCCTGCACCCCATACACCTGATTTGCTTCTGCCCATCTTTCACATCCACAGAGAGGTCTTCACTGACCCCCTAAATTTGCTCCCCTGATAGCACCTGGAACTGTCCATCTTACTGCTTGCCGCACTTATAATTGCTGCTTCACTGGTTCCTAGCACTGGGCTGACAGTGGGTGTCTAGAGATTTGTGTTGAATTGCGTGTCATCCCACTTGGCCATGCCTGGGATCTGGACCGAGTCTTACTTGCCACTCTGCATTCTGCACACAGCAGAGGGCTGTGCATTTGCAAGTACTTGCTAAACATTTTTGAATGACTCACTGATTTTACACGGTGGATATATTTTTATATACATGTGCCCTGCATTCTGCATGTCCAAACTGCTCCCCCTAATACCAAGGAACTAGAAAGTTCCAGGGTTTGGCTGCAGGAGATGCTCAACTGGAGGTCTATGGCACCACAGAATCACACGTTCAGGACAACTAACCTAGTAAGTGCTGGAGGGAATTTCTGGGAAACCAAACCCCACAAGTTCTCACTTATAAGTGGGAGCTGAACTAAGGATCTGCAAAGACATAGAGAATGGTATAATGGACACTAGAGAAGGGGGAGAAGGTAGGGATGGAGATATGAAAAATTACCTAATACATACAATGGGCACAGGTAGGGGTGGTGGGTACAACTAAGGCTCAGACCAAAGCCCATCGGTACCACCTAAAGCTATTACAATAAAGAAGAATCTTTTTTTAAATGTCTGGGATCTCCCCAGCAGAAGACTCTACATAGTGTATGCTGACGCTCCCACCCCCAGGAGAAAGCATGACTCCTTCCCCTCATCCCTTGAGTGTACAGTTTGGGAAGCGGGGGAACTTGGCAATGGAGGACCCTGGTGCCCACTCCTCATCCAGGTGATTGGGAGAACTGACACCAGGGATGAGGCCTGTGGATGGCGTGTGCTCTTGACCCACCGTGTTAAGGATGGTACTGCACCTTTGTGGGCTTCCTCCCCCAAATTCATAGCCTTAGTCTAGAAGCATCAGACAAGTGCTGACCGAGGGCTAGTCAACAAAACACCTGACCAGTGCTCCTTAAAACTGCCGAACTCAGCCGGGCTCGGTGGCTCAGCCTATCATCCCAGCACTTTGGGACGCCGAGGTGAGATTGCCTGAGCCCACAGGTTCGAGACCCACCCGGGCAACTTGGTGAGACCTCGTCTCTACAATAAATCAAAAATTAGCCAGGTGTGGTAACGTGTGCTTGTAGTTCCGGCTACTTAGAAGGCTGAGGCAGAAGGATCGCTGGAACCCAGCAGGTCGAGGCTGTGGTGGCTGGAAGCGTGCCGCTGCCTTCCAGCCTGGGTGACAGAGGGAGACTCCAACTCAAAAAGTTTTAAAAAATTTAAAAGTTGCCAAGCTCATCAAAACAGGGAAAGTCAGACTGTCAAAAACAGGCAGAAGAGGCTAAGGGTACCTCAGTGCCACGTGGTTCTCTGAATAGGATCCTGAGCAGAAAAGGGCACTGAAGGAACTAGTGAAATCTGGAGAAAGAATGGAATTTCGTTCCCAGCAAGGTGCCAGTTGGCTTCTTAGTTGTGAGGTACGCACCACGGGAATGTGGGAAGCTAGCCCAAGGGAGGCTGGGTGGTGGCTGCACAAGAATGCCAGGTTCTCTTTGTAACTTTCTTGTTAACCCAAAGCTAGGCTATTTTTTTAAAGTCTGGGAGAAGCACAACTACAATTGCATGCCAGGTGCATTGTCATGGTGGCAGAACAACCAGTCACCTGTTTGCCACAACTCGGGACGTTTCTTACTGTTCGGTTGACCAAAGTTTTTATCTGGATGTTTTAAGAAGGTTGGATCATGATTTGCCAAAGAAATGTCCCGAGTAATAAATAATATTATAAAATAATACATAATGAGTAAATTCTGGGGTTTTTCTGGGTCTCCTTGTATTTTCAGGAGTCATTGGATTCCCTAGTCTGGGGAACATTGGTCTATGACTCCAGCATTCCTGTGGGAGCTGCCACGTGGTATGACTGAGCCTTAGGCCTGAGCCACAGGGAAATGGGGGCACTGTGATAGGGTGGCTCGTGTAGTCCCTGAGGCCAAGAAGAGTGTCACACAAGCATGTGACCTGCCCTGGGCTGACCTCTGAGGAGGTGGATGGGGTGGCAGGTGTGTGGTGTTCTGGTGCTTGAGAGCGGGTGGTGGCAGCATCACACCTTTGCACAGGCCATCGGGACAGGCTGCAGTGCAGATGCTGTGACACCCAGAATGCAAAGCAAATCAGGAAACTGTGGCGAGGATTCGGAGGTGCTGTTGGACCCATCAGATCGATTGCAGAATAGTGGCACACGGGATGCCCATTCCTGGCATCCCGCGCTGGGTGAAGGTAGCACAGAGCCGACTCCTGCTCACCCTCAGTCAGCACGCACGGAGTTCCTCTGAGAAGTCCTCCCCGATCCCGTATTAGATTCACCTCTCTGCCAAGTACCCATGCCACCTTGTACTTCCCTGGGTGACCTTTCATCCCCTGGTGACTAGCTGCTCAAGGTTTTCTTCATAACTGGCCTGTAAGCCCCCTGAGGGAAGGGATGCTGCCTGTTTTGTTCACTGCTGTATCCTCCAGTGCTAGCACAGTGCTAGACACGTATTAGGGCTCAGTAAATATTTGTTGATGAAATGAAAAGAATGTAAGTTTCAAGTCCTTTGAGTTTGGTGGCTGTGGGCCTCTGCCACCCCCTCTAACTTGGTCAGGATTGGCCTGGACCTTGGTGCCAAAAGTTGAGAAGCAGCTGTCTAGAGAAGCTCTTTCATGTGTTAAACATGTGTCAGAAGTCTAGGCGGCAGGACAATTTTGCTGTTACCCCATGTGAGTCTCTGGATCGGACCGTCCAGATGAGGGTCCTCCTTTCCCACTCCTCACATGTCTCCGCGTGGAGCTGCCAGCTCACTCGTGGCCAACAACACGTGACCATTCTGAGACCTTCACAAACATCAGGCACTTTTGCCTTTGGAGACTACACCCCATATAAAGGGTTATTAAAACGTTCTCTCACCCATGTGAAACATAACATACGTAACCACATAAGAGTTGAGTTCAGAGGCAGTTGACTAGCTGGAGTCATATTACATTTTGTATACATTTTAATTTAATGAATCAATTTTGATTTTGTAATTTTATTTTGAAAAGTACATATAGTTTTTTCAAGTCTCAAAATTTCTATATACCCATGAAAGTCCCATTTATTGTACAAAGTGGTCCTGGGATAATGTTCTCAAGGAGAGGAGATGATTCTTTGGGCCAAGGTAGCTAGGTTCTCTGCCTGAACCACCAGACAAGCTCCTAGCATCCACTGGAAGGAGCCAGACTTCCTTGTGAAACCCAGACGCAACTATTTAAAGCGTTACATTTGGCAGCCTTCCTATGGCTTCTGTAGGCGGAACAGAGGAAGAACATTCTTGACACCAGAATTAAGGGCTATGTCTATGAGTGGGTGGTAAGGCCTAGTTCCTAAATAAGCTTTTGGAATGCAAAATAATCCAGCCAGATTAGTCGCTGCACACTGACCACAGCATAAAACTTGGGGCACCTGGGAGAGAGAACAGGAGAGTGATGGAAGAGGTGGAAATCAAGAAGGGTTGATTTAATAGCGCAATACTGAATCAGATTAAGACAAATCTTGCAACATTCAATTGAAAAATAATAAGTTGAATGTTCAATTTCACGGAACAAAGAATGGAGATGAGGAGCTTAATTACAAAATATGTCAGGCATCCTACTAAGCCCTCAAGTAGCTCATGTATGTAGATAAAAACATGTGCAATTACTTGCACAATGTGATAATGGGAACAAAGAGCACAAAGCAATAATTACGGGGGAATGGACAAGATAGTAATTAATATGGCACCTGAGAGAGTGCAGGAAGATTTTGCAGAGATGATGGCCTTTCCACTGAATTTTGATGAAAGAATTTTTTTCCAGGTGACAAAAAGGAGGGAACAAAAGTCCCAGGAACAGTAGGCAAAATGGCAAAACTATAAAAGTAAGAAATTATGGTGGTTAACTTTCACTGGGCCCGTTCTACGAGCCAGGCACTGTTCCCAGCACTTCACAGTTGGCAATTCTCCTCACAACAGTCTGATGGGAAGAGTGCCATTCCGTTCTATGGCTGAGGGACCTGAGGCCTGGGAAGGTTAAGTGCTCAGTCAGGACTGCGGGTCCCAATCCTCGGCTGCCTCACCACAACCCATGCATGTGTGGAGGGGATGCAGGGGCAGGAATGGCACAGTTGGCTCCATACTAGTTTCTTGCTGGGGTTGGAGAATGGAATGATGCGACTGAAAATAGAAATTAGGTCAGATTTTGAGGACTCTAAATGTTGTTAGGATTTTGAATGTTTTCCTGTAGCCTTTCTCACAATATAGTCTGTGATCCATCAACATCAGAGTCATCTTGATCTTGTTGAAATGCAGATTCTAGGCTTCACCCCAGCCCTACTGAGTCAGAAGCTCTGGGATGGGGGCCTCTAACATGAATTTTAGAAGCTCTCTTTGGCGATCCTTTCGCCCACTCAAGTTTGCGAACTCCTGCTGTAGACCATAGAGACATATGACCATGTTAAGCAGGGGAGGGCTATGGTTAGATTTGCTTCTCAGAAAGCAACTTTTTGAGTCATGGATGAATTGGAGAGATGAAAGCCTCGAGGCAGAAGGGCAGTGAAGGCGAGAGTCTGGACTAGAGGAACCCCACTAATAGTGGGCGGAGGGCATCCCCCCGAGAATTCATGTTGCCCCAGAAGCTCAGGGATTTTATTTGGAAATAAGGTCTTTGAAGGTGCAATTAGTTAAGATGAGGACATACTGCATCGGAGTGGGCCCCAAATTCAGTAACCGATGCCTTTATGAGAGAAAGGAAAGAGATTCAGATGCACAGAGACACGGAGACACATCGGTAAGCAGCCATGTGACCACGAGGTGGAGACTGGAGTGATGCAGCTACCAGCCAAGGAGTGGCAAAGCTTGTCTCCCAAAAGCCAGGAGAGCCGTGGGACAGCTTCCCTTGGAGCCTCCAGAAGGAACCAACTCTGCTGACATCTTGACTTTGGACTTCCCGAACTGTGGAATAGAAATTTCTGTTGTTTTAAGCCATGCAGTTTGTGGTAACTTGTTATGGCAGCCTAGAAAAACCAATACAGTGGTATTCAAAGGAACTTCAGTGGCAAAATTAGAAGAACTTAGAGATGAGATTGAAAAAAGAGTGAGGTATGAACAATTAAGGACTCAGAAGTTTCTACTTAGGTGACCAATGACAAAACTATACAATAACAGAGTATGGGCTTGGGTTTAGGAGACTAGAGTTTAACTTAAGCTTTGAAACCTGACAACAGAAAGACAGCAGCACCTTATGGCATTGTCATGAGGATGAAATGACATTTCATAAAGAAATGTGCACGTTCCTGACACTCAACACCCTTCATGCACATTTCCAAAAGGGAAACTTGGAATGAGATTGAATCGAGGAGAAGAACTTGTCTAATCAGCATTCCCAAGCCACAGTCACAACCTCAACGCGCCGAGCCCACCCTGCAGGTCGGGTTAGAGCGAGGCCGGTGCTCGGCCCTCCCCCGCTGCCAGTCCGGTGCCAGCGATGAGCTGAGCCGGGAAGGAATGTGCGAGGCCCACAGAGCTGGCCGCAGGTCAGAGATGAGTCTTGCCTGGCACTGAGTCTTCTGCAGTGGTTAACAGCTTCTCCAACAACAAGTCTGTGAAGTTCCTCACCAGAGGGCTGGGCAGGGTAGGGCAGAGCAGAGCAGAGCCAAGTCCAGGGAAACCTGCTTGGGAGGCGCTGGTGGGGAGAGCACTGCTCTGAAGCACGTACAACATGAAGAAGCCAGGCCTCTGTCAGGCAGGCAGGGGACACCAAGGATGGAACTAGAAACATTACAGTCTACCTGGTTACCTGTGAATTTCAGATAAACAAGAATTCCTTAAGGCCACTCTATTTTTATTTGCTAAATACGGCAACCTCAGTTAGAACCATCAGGGCAACAAAGTCAACCTAGGGATCTCAGGTTCCGGTCCCTGGGTTTCTAGCTGTACAACTGGGAGGTGAACCTCCCTTCCCCTGAGAGATGATCTGCTCTGGTTGACACTGTTACATGACAGCTGTCGCATCCTTAAGTGATTCCCGCTCCAATTAGGAGAAGGCACTTCAGAGCACAGAGGCGCCCATGAGATGGGAATCAGTGCAGCTCAGGGATGGGAGGAAGTAGTTCAGTAGTGATTAGAAACACAAAGGTGTGCACAGATGAGGTGCTCATAGTTCCTGAGTTTCAGGTCTTCTCTATGTTCATAAATAAAATAGTGCCTCATTAAAATCTCTATGCTTTGGTCTTTTAATATACTACTATACTATTCTAAAATTTAAGCATGACTAAAAATGAATGTGTGCCTTTATTTTTTAATTAGAGTCTCACACCATCACCCTGGCTGGAGTGCAGTGGCATGCTCATAGCCACCACAGCATTGACCTGCTGGGCTCAGGCAATCCTTCCGTCTCAGCCTTCCAAGTAACTGGAACTAGGCACACACTACCACACCTGGCTAATTTTTTTATTTCTTGTAGAGATAAGGTCTCGCCAAGTTGTCCAGGCTGTTTTCGAACCCGTGGGCTCAGGCAATCCTCTCACTTTGGACTGCCAAAATGCTGGGATTACAAGCTTGAGCCACTGCGCCCAGCCTGATGTGTGCCATCTTTGCCCTAGTTAACTTCAGTTTTGCAGAACCCGAGGCAGGGCCACATTCATGGTCCCTGAGCTCAGAAGGGGCTCAGGCTTGCTTTAATGCTCCACTATTGCCATCTTGCAATTCTTAATAACTTTTTTTTTTTTTTTTGAGTTGGAGTCTCATTCTGTCGCCCAGACTGGAATGCAGCGGCCGCTCCCGGCCACCGCAGCCCTGACCTGCTGGGCTCCGGCGATCCTTCAGCCTCAGCCTTC
>NW_007260598.1:493592-524498 GCF_000164805.1 Carlito syrichta
GCCTCAGCCTTCCAAGTAGCCAGAATTACAGGCATGCACTACCACGCCCGGCTGATTTTTTGATTTATTGTAGAGATGAGGTCTCGCTGCCCAGGCAGGTCTCGAACCCGCGGGCTCAGGCAATCCACTCACCTCAGCCTCCCAAAGGCGCGGGATTACAGGCTGAGCCACCGAGCCCGGCTTCTTAATAACTTTTAACGAGCTAATTGTGCACTGGGTCCTGCAGGTCATGTTCTCAGGCCTGCCCTAAGGAGAAGGAATATGCCTAAAATGTGAGCGTAGCACATGTAAGAAGAGTCTCTAAGTGCCAACCCTAAAAACCCCACATTTATGATGTTGTGGCACAAAACCTCAATGGAAAGCCATTTTCAGCTGGGGAGAAACATCAAGTCAAGTCAGACAGGTATTCTGTCACCTGGACGGCTGATCACTGTGGCACCATACGCCAACAACTACTGCCAGGTGTGGTAGGCCAGACCTAGAAAAGCCAGCAGAGATGTCCTTTCCCACAGACACAGGCAAAAGCAGCAAGCAGCCAAGGGGGTGCTGTGGCAGACAGCCTTCCCATCCCGGCCACAAGCTGGGCCATCCATTTCAATCCCACAGAGAGTAGCCTCTAAATCCTCAGCCAGAATTTCCCTGAGCCCACCTCCCATCAGCCTGTTAGGGCTGGCTCTCACTCAAAGACAGACTTGGTCCATGGGCCCAGGGTGGGCCCCGACTTCCAGAACACCATAAACAGGAAGGGGTCCTTGAGCCTGTCCGCTCTGCTCACTCAGCATTCTTTCCTTCTTTTGTCCTCTTGCTCATTCCTCCCCTCACCCAACACCCTGACCCCTGTCCCCTTCCAGCCCCTAAAACCCCAATGCATCTGGATTCCCACAGGATCAGTCGCTTCGTGGAGCAGAGTTCAGGGAGGGGACGGCCTTTCCCATCCTTTTTGTTCTAGTCCAGCAGCCCAGCCTAATATCTCTGCTATCTTAGGTGATAGACATTATTAGGGACTAGCTGCCAAGCCGAGAGGCTGAGTGGGAAATTCAAGTTGGGCTTTTTGTTTATTCCTAATAGGAAGTTAGGAATTGCCCGAAAGCACTGGCTGTGTTTCCAGCTGACAGCCTCTGTTCAGCCCTCGATGAAAGTGCTCCTGCTGACACTCACATCCTCTGCCAATGGCTTTATTGATAACAGCTGCAGATGACCAGGAGGAGAGCTTGGCTCTCTGCCTGCCTGTCTCTGCACAAGAGTACTTGCCTGGCTAACATCAAGTGACCAGTGCCTGAATCTGCCAGGTGGCTTCAGAAAATATGTTCACTGGAGTCAGAGATGTAATTCAAGACATGGCACTTGGAGGATGTTGTGACTATCATCAGTTAGTGGTGGGGGTGGTTGGGTTCAACCTCCCAATGATAGCAAGGGCAGCAGGGCCCAGACAATGACACTAGCTTGCAACTTGAGAAATACATGCTGCAAAATAATGACCCATATTATTATGAATGTCTGATACTGCCATGGAGATGTTACAGTGCAGTATTAAAATCATGGACTCACTCGGGCCGGGCGTGGTGGCTCAAGCCTGTAATCCCAGCACTTTGGGAAGCTAAGGTGAGGGGATTGCCTGAACCCATGGGTTTGAGAACAGCCTGGGCAACTTGGCGAGACCTCATTTCTACAATAAATAAATTTTAAAAATTAGCCAGGTGTGTTAGCACACACCTGTAGTTCCAGCTACTTGGAAGGCTGAGGCGGAAGGATTGCCTGAGCCCAGCAGGCCAATGCTGGGATGGCCGTGAGCATGCCACCGCACTCCAGCCTGGGCGACGGAGTGAGACTTCAACTCAAAAAAAAAAAGATAATGGACTAGGGCCAGGCCACTGGATTTGAGCCCCACTCTGACACTTGTTAAATCTGTGACCGTGGAGAACTTACTCTCTGTGCCTGGGTTGTGTTATCAGTAAATTAGGGATAAGGAAAGTGCCTACTTCATAAGGCTATTGTGAGGATTAAATGGGTTAATATTCGTAAAGCACTTACAACAATGCCTAGCACATAGTAAGCACCCAATAATCAGCAGCTATTATTTTTTATTTAATCCTTACAATGACACTGTAAGACAAGCATATTGATAGATTAAAAGCTAGCTTCAAAGAGGTTAAATCACCTGTCTCCATAATCCAGCTGGTAAGTGACAGAGCCCTCATTTCAATCAGAGCCTGTGTACCTGCCTCCACACCACGGTGCATCAATGTGGAGAAAATGGACAGCTGACTGGGGCTGGCATCTCTAACCAGTGTTCCTAATCCTAAGATGTCCTTTTGAGGGCACTGGAGAAGGGGAAGTGGGTGGTGCAGGCTGTTAGACTAGAGACATGAGACATCTCTTTGGAAGAGCAATTTGCTCACCATGAAATTTAGGGAGAGAAGAATTAAGGCAAGGGACACTATGCTTGCTGAGTTTTGCCTCCTGCTATGATCCAGTGAGCTCCTTAGAGTGAAACTTTAGCAAGCAGCTTTGCTCATGTAACTCCCAAAACCTTGTCTTTATAGTTCTAGGAAAAAAACAGAAGGCTACAGTGCAAGGTTAAAACAAGAGCTGCCCTTGACTGCTGGGCTGATGAGGTGCTAATGGTTTCTAATAACCTCACATGCTTCTCCATGGGCTGTGATTAAAGCCCTGCTCCTGGGGATCCAAGTGAGCTTCTCCATCTGCCAAGTTCAGTTCCCCCTCACTGGTTTATGCACCTGGGTCTGCTTACAATGGACTTTACACCTGTGAGAAGCAGTTTTCTTTCCACACAGATTCCATCCTTGTTGACACCTCTTGGCAAGCTCCTCCCCAAACTGGAATAGTTTGATAATAAAATCCCTGGTGCTAAAAATCTCTTGTGTAAAACCACTGACATGACCATTCTAGGTTTCTGCTGAAGCAGATTATTTTACAAATCCAAACAGGGAGCTGTTTTTGTAAGCCTATTATTTAGAAAACAAACAACAAAACCCACATGCAACTATTTCAGAAATGCTACCACACAGAAGAGAAACCCTCTTGCCAAAATGCCACCATATAAAGAAGCCGATTGAAGCAAGGGTGCTTGTTGAAATACCACCTCCTCCATACGAGTAGAACTGAAAAGAAAGTTAATATTCTGCTGAACCCCATGGAGATTTTCTCAAATCACTCATTTTTTTTAAACGCAACCTATCTTATCAAATCATACTTACTGAATCATAGACTGTCAAATTCCCTTATATAAAGTGAATAAATATTTATTTGATCAGCTTTTGGAAACAATTTTTTAAAATAGTGCTAAATTGAATACAGTCAAGAGATTACTGGGCTGGGTAAGAGAAGACCTGCATTCTTAACACAGGTGCTATGTTCATTATTTACTGCCATGCAACAAATTACTCCAAAACTTGGTGACTTAAAACAATAATAGTCATTTTATTTATTGTCAAGCCTTGCGTGAATCAGGAATTTGATTCTGGCTCACGAGGTTGTAGTCGGCCGTCAGCCAGAGCTGCAGTCATCTGTGGCTTACCTGGACTGTGGGACCTGCTCACCTGGCTGGAGAGTGGATGTTGACTCAGTTCCTCCCCATGGGGACCTCTCCAGGGACACTTGAGTAACCCCAAGGCAGGGGATTGCTTCACCTCAGAGTGACCCAAGAGACCAAAGTGAAACCCAAATGCCATTGGTCACCTCTGCTGTCCCTTCCAGCACACTGTATTGGTCACACAGGCCAGCCATGATTCAGTGTGGGAGGGGACTACACAAGGGCATGAGTAGCAGGAAGCAAGAATCCCAGGGACACCTTGGTGACTGGTCACTGACCAGTTCTGGGAAGCCTTCTGTGCTCTTCCGGTTGCACCAAGCATTCCTTTCTTACTTTCCCATAACAACCAGCTCCATCTATCACCCGCTAAGACTTCTGCTTCCGATTATAGGTGTGTCAAAACCTGGAGCTGGGGAGCACAACTTATGTGCTCCTCTCCTCTACCAGATTGTAAGCTCCTTGAGGGCAGGGACCTCTTTGTTTTTATGCCCAGCATAAAGCTTGTAACATAGAGGTGCTTGCAAATGTCGGTGGAAGAATTTTCCTTATCTTAGATGAGGAGATCCTTATCTGCATTTTCTGGGCCAGTTTTCTCATTTGAAGTGAACTGGTTATTTCTAAGCCACTTGCCAACTTACCACGAGAAGAGTCTTTGTTCCTGGTGGCATGGGTAACGTGACATGACAGCTCTTCACCATGACCCAGAAACATCTTCTTTCGGATCCAAGGAGTCTACCCACTAATGCACTGTGGAGGGAGAGACAGCTCACAGCCCAACCTCCAAAGGCAGTGGTGGGATAAAGTGTCATCCATGGGTACAGTTTTTGAGCGGAGACTAGTTCGAGAACAACTTCCAGCCATGTTGTGGACAGGGGGAGGAAATATGACAATTCAAGATAAAGAGACTCCTTCATTCTGTGAGCTAATCTGGTCATTACACCGCTGCCTGAAGATGTCAGCAGAGCGAACTCAACATTCCGCATCTGCACACAGGGTCCCAACCACCTCCCCTTCAGACTCTTGCTCCAGGGAAACTGCACGCTAGCTGCACCTGTCCAGGGCTGATGTCTTTATCTGTGGTCCTTCTTTACCTTGACGTGGGTTTTGCCAGCAAAATCTAGGCCAACACTCTCCAAAGATCCCTCACATTGAGTGCAGGTTGTTTTGGAAGCCATAGTCCCAAGAGACACTTGAAATTGAAGCTATCAAGGTACATTAAAAATTGTGCCACGTATTTTTTTCTTAAAACATGTCACCCAATAGGGAATGGGAACTAGATGATACATTAATTAATTGTGCTTTCTCTGAGTTTTATTTGATGTGCTAAATCATGCTTGAGAGAACGTTGAGTCCAGGAAAAAGAAAACTGGGGTTACATTCTGAATCAGCGTGCTGGTAATCCACAGTCCTAGCAGCCCCAACTGCTCCATAAGACCCACATACCACAGCTTAGCTTCCTCTGCTGTGGGGCAGACAGTTTCTGCATTGGGGGCTTTATAAAAATACATCCACTGAAACTTACCGAATGAGTCCCTTTCACTGTTAAAAGCTGGACTGGGGGAAAGTGTTGATAAGACTTTCCTCAAGGCACTTGTCTAAATCAGCTCCAAGCAGGTGGTGTTTTCCAGGTTAACTCCTTTGTTTGGAAAACTCTGTGGAGACTTTGCTGAGAGCACTCAATCAGCCAGGAAGGACAGACAAGCCCATTCTTAGCAAGTTACTCCTGAGTACACTGACCTCATTATTTGCCTATAAGGTGACTAAGTATTTATTTTATGTGTCTCTTTGTATAAGGACCATAGATTGGTCTGTGTGCCTGTTATCTCTCTGTCTACATGACTATTGTCTGTGTCTTCAAAAGGCCTTATGGTGCCAACAGCACTACAGCACATGAAAGGATGCAGGGGAAGGGTATGGGGACATGTAATGGGAGGAGATAGAGGGTGCAGGGAAAACCTGTGGGGGCCTGGAAGGTGGGGTGCAACCATAGCCCCCACCACTGAACTGCACATTACAGTTATCCGAGGGATTCCCCTCTGTGATCTCTCTCCACCCCTTTTAGGTGGGCATAATTATCCCCACTTTGTAGATCAGAAAAGCCAAGGTTCAGAGCATGAGGGATCTTGGTCACATTAGAACGTGGCAAAGTCACTTATTCTCAATGGGCTCAATTGCAGGGTCAACCCTAGGTAAAATGGGAAGTTGGCAAGCGGTCCCAATCAGTCTATTTTGCTGCTAAGGACAAGTTCTAACAGGGTAAATATCGGCAAAATAAGCCTGTTGTGGGATCGCTGTACTGAGAAGACCATGGCGCTTCTCCAATAGGCGTATTGAAGACAGCAGCGAGAATATGAGAGGATCTTGGCTCCTCACAGGCCACCTACCTGTAATGTGCACTAGACAGGCAGGCCCTTGTGCATACGTGGGACTAGCACCCTGCTGGAGGCAGAGGTGAGCTGGGTTTGAAAGCCAGAAGCATCCTGGGGCTTTCCTCTTGGCTCTTTCTTGGGCACATTCCATGAAACCTTCATTTTTCCCACTGAATTGCCTATCATAATGGGGGCTAAGCCGAGACCAGCAGAAGCCCTGACTTGGTTCATCCAGACCTCCCTCCCTGACATGACTTAGTGACTTCATTAAACAGGATGGTCCGCCAAATGTGAAGGGTTTCATGTCTTCCCCACCAGGAAATCCCCTTAGGAAACAAGCAGCCATGGTGTCTAAGAGAAGAAAGAAACTATGAATGAAAGGGATTTGCCCAAACTGTACAGTTTCTCTTCCTTCTTCCAGGCCTTCTCTAATTTTACTTTGAGCTGAGCCAAGACCCAACGGCATTTCTTTTTAACTTAATTATCTCCAGGGCACCATAGCTGGAAGTCAGGCAAGCACATGTCTGCCTTACCAAGCAGGTACACCCTTATTGGATCACTGGGGTCTTGGGAGTCAGAAATCTTATGGGTGACAGCAACTCTCTTTCAGACAAACAACCAGACCCTTTCAGAAAGTCAGTGATGCAGTCTCTCAGGTGGAGCCACTGTGCAGGGCAGAAGCAGACACATCAAGTAACCTGTGCTTCAGTTGGGAGACTGGAAGCAGGGGCGGGGGGGCAGGTGCTGCCAGCTTGGCTGTGCAGAAGGGAGCTGGCAGATGGATTCAGCCTCTGCCCGCCTCCGAGGAGGCAGGTGCTTTGATGACAGATGATTTCACCCTGCAGCAAAAGAACAGAGACTCTGTCAACAGCATCTGTGAGGGAGCAGGGGCCACTGCTCAGTTGTTTCCAGAATTGCCTTGCCATAGGGTCTTCTGGTTACTCAGAAGTTACCAAACATGGGCTTCTGATTTGAAATGTTTTATGCAAATTTAAAGTGGGAGATCAAGATGCATTCATCTTTCTCCTACCCATCCACCATCTTTTTTCTCCTGAGTCAACCAACCTTGTCCATCCCGGCACCATCAAATAAACATTCCACAGTCTCTTGTCTCTTGCTGCTTCATAGCAAGAAGCAAGTGTCCTGGATTCTCATCTCATCTCTTCCAGGTGCTCGTCCCTGTGAGGGGGCCAGCAGGGGTGCCTTGCAACCCTACCCAAATTCTTCATTGGTTTCCCAACCTGGAAAGTAAAGCCTTTAACAAATTTTACTCCTGGGCACATTTCTGGGGATATAAACGAAAATACTTGGAACTCTTCAGAAGACAGAAGTTTTATTCACCCAAGCATAGCACTTAAGTGAATCTAAAGGTTTGTTAAGGCTGCAACTCTGATGAATAATCCAGCAGAGGTCTCAAGCTCTCCTTGTATCTGAAGCAGGGCGGCCCAGCTGTGATCAGCTCTGGATTTGTCAGCATGAGGGGTAGGAGGGTGTTGAGGGTATCCATCACTGAGTCTTCCAGGATGGACACAGGGGAGAGTGGTGGCAGCAGGAGGTCCCAAGGAGCTGGAACAGGATGTACCACTGAGATACTACAAGGCTGTGCTCAGTTCAAGTCTCCCACCCGACCCACACATTCCCTCCAGCCTCTCAGGATGCCTCTTGAGTGAACATCTGCAAACACTAGCTATAAATTTGAGACTTTCTATGTTTTTAATCCTTAAAGGAGAGCTTCATGGGTAGCTTAGAGTCTTAAAAAGAACATAATACCTTTTGCTGAACAGAGCAATGTTTTCAAAGCAGCAGAAAGGGAGAGGCCGTTCCTAAATGTGTTTTCCCCACAGCCTGTGGGCATCCTCCGGGAGCAGGGGGTTGGCCCAGCACGTATACCTATAAATGTACTCAAGGCGCCCTGGGCTCAAAAACCCCAATCCACACCCTATCATTCTGTGCCACTCCTTAGTTTCAACTTTCTCTTTCTTTGTCTTTCCCTTCGCAGTCAAACTTCTTGAAAAGTAGTCTACACTCTGTCTTCTCACAATTCACACATGCCTATGCCCCCTGAAGTCTGGCTTTCACCCCTACTTGGCCTTGAAAATGCTCTCCCAGCCAGGCTAGGTGGCTCAGCCTGTAATCCCGCGCCTTTGGGAGGCTGAGGTGAGTGGATTGCCTGAGTCCGCGGGTTCAAGACCCGCCTGGGCAGGCGAGACCTCATCTCTACAATAAATCAAAAAATTAGCCAGGCATGGTGGCGCGTGCCTGTAGCTCCAGCTACTTGGAAGGCTGAGACGGAAGGATCGCTGGAGCTCAGCAGGTCAAGGCTGCGGTGGCCGGGAGCAGCCACTGCACTCCAGTCTGGGCGACAGAGTGAGACTCCAACTCAGAAAAAGAAAATGCTCTCCCACAGGCCACTGGCCACCTCCTGACCCTCAGATCCAAGGACTGTTCAGATCTACTCATGCCTTCTCTTCTGGAAGCTTCTTAACTGCACCCTCCTACTCTTCCCAGTTGCCTTTTGTCTTCTTGTTCTTCCCTCCCGGTTTCCTTCACCAACTCTCCCCTGTCCCTTAAATATTGGCTTTCCCCAGGGCTCTGGTCTTGGTCTTCTTTGCTTTCCTCATTCTTCATATTTGTAGTGGACATTTGTCCTTCTTCATGCTGACCAGTCCCTCTCAACAGCCTTCAGTTGGAGAAGTCTCCCCATGAGGTATTTCGACAGGAAGTAGGGTAGTCTGGGTACTCTTCCACCTGCTTGCAGCTAGGGTACAGACCTTGGCTCTAGCGGTCAGATACACCTGAAACCCACTTCTGAATGGGAAACCAGACTCAAAAGGCATGCAGGGGCAGCTTCCATCTGGCAAGGATGGATGCTGCCATGTCCAGGTTCTAGAAGGAGAGTCTGGTGTCCAGGAGCACAAGCTGCAGCGTCTGTGCCCAGCATAGCTGTAGTCAGTGTGGGGGATGCCCTCTGCTTTCCAAAGCTCCTTCCCTTATATTTCCAATCTTCAGTTAACAGCATCACAGCATCACCTTTGCTGTTCTTGGTGTCCATCTTCACCCCATGTGATTGACCACGCCTCGTAAACATCTCTTGATTTGTTCATTTAGGGTCTACTGAGCATTCACCTGTGCTATGGGAACAGACCCCTCATGAGTTTCCTGCCTCCTGCCTGTCCCCATCCATCTAATTTGTACAACTGCCACAGTGGGCTTCTCCAAATGGAAATTGAACCTTGTCATTCCCCTGCTTCAAATCTTTCAGCACCTCCCCATTGCATTCAGGATCAAATCCAAAGCCCTTAGTTAACACTCAGGTTGTGTCTCCTCCTACTTCCCCCAGGATACCATGCTTCAGCCATACCCAACAGCTTGTGTTTCCTGCACATTCCACACTGATTTACACCTCTAGACCTTTGCTCTCTGTGATTCTCAAGATCTCTGCCGGCTCCAGCCGTAGCCACCTACTAGCAGTCATGATCCATCAAGTCCCTCCTGCCTGAAAACCAACCCTAGTGGTTCATCGAAGGCCCTCTCCTTTAGAGAATGGAAATGTCTGTTTTTCTGAGCCTGTGTCCAAGGTCCTTGGAGTAGACAGAACCGTAAGTGCCTTCTTTCCTTCCTCCCTTCCTAACTCATTCATTTATTCAACACACATGTACTGAATGCCTATCTATGTTAAGCATTGAGCCAGGCGTTGTGATTGGGCAGTAGACAGATAGTCATTGCCCATCTTCATGGAGGGCAGTGCCAGCTGAACACCCACTGTCTGGGGCTGGCCTGCCTGCCGGTGCTTTTGTGCTATCTTCTGGGTTCCATTCTAGTTTCCCACGTCCCTGCACCCCACTGGCCTGCACCCATCTCCTTCTTTGCTCTCCACTTACAGAGGTCTGTATCCCAATTGCCACACCGTTTCCTTCACCTGGCTTGCTCTCCAACTCTGTCCCTCATCCATCCCCAAGAGCTGTTTCCACCCAGAAGCCCTCAGCATTGTGCCCAACTCCATCCCTTGGATCAGATGCTTTGATTATCAGTGCCCCTCTAGGCTGACCTTGAGTTGGACACTCTCAATGACCTCGTGATTTTAACTCCTGGTTCTTCATTAAAGGGAAGTGGCCCTTTGAGCACCCTCCCTCTCAACCTCCCACCCATAACCGCTGTTCACTTCTTCCTCTTCCCCACTGGGTCACTGCATGTCCTGCTGTCTCTCACACTTCCCTCTTCTCCCATGTCTTTCCATGCCTGGCAAATGTTTCCTGTTCCTTCAGACTTTGAGAGATTCCATCCTCTGGGGAGTTTCCACACAACCTCCTTGGAATATGCTCACATCTTTATCTGCACTTGTCCAGTTCTACTGTAATTCTGTCTTCCTCACTCAACCAGAGCTCCAGGAGGCTGGGTCTGTCTGAAAGCATTATTGTCTCCCCTGCACCCAGCCCAGTACGTAACATAGAGCAAGGTATAGTATAAGTATAGTAGGATATAATATAAATATAAGAGAAAATCCAAATCTGACATGGAACTCATTTCTCTAAAATCAGATCACCCTTCCAACTTCATCACTTCTGTTCATGACAGGCAAGTAATTACCATGAATGGGATGGACAGTGCATTTATCCAGTCTTCTATTCTAAGTCCATCTTCTGGCCCTCTTCTGTCCCTCCCCTGACAGTATGCTAGCACACGTCTAACAATGGGCTCTTTGGGAAAGAGTGCCTGTTTTGCAGTGCTTGCCCATTTCTGCAGTGTAAAAACTCCCATGATGACTGAACTTAAGCTGCAATTCAATGTTCCTGAATGTGGAGTTGGGAGATGTGCACGACTGACTTGTGAGCCAACAGGAGCCCTCTCCGGCACCCACTGCCTCCACCCTCCACCTGTGATCAGTTCCAAGTATAGCAAGTTCTCCCTTAATGCTCCTCAACATCCAGCTCTTCTTCATCTCGTGGCTGATCACATCTGTCTGACACATCTCCTTTCACATCACCCCTTTTCTACAGAGAAATTCTACTCTTCAGTGTTACCGTTTTTCATGGTATTAGTTCTCTGTGGCTGTGGTAACAATTGCCACAAACTTGAAGATTTCAGACAACACACATTTATCCTCTCACATTCTGGAAGACAGAAGCCTGAAATCCGTTTCATGGGCCCCAAATCAAGGTGTCAGCTGGACCATGCTCCCTCCCCCTGGAGCTTTAAGGGAGAATCTGTGCCCTGCTTACTGCTGGCATGCCGTGGTGTGTGGCTGCATCGCTCTAACCTTGCGCCATGGTCACACTGGCTCCTTTTTTCCTGTCTGTGTCAAATCTCCCTCTACACTTGGGACTGCATAGGGTTCACCCAGATAACCCAGGATAATCTCCCCATCTTCTGACCTATAATTTAATCACATCTGCAAAGACCTTCTTTCTCATAAGGCAGCATTAACAGGTTTCAGCGAGCTTTGGGAGCCATTGCTCAGCCACCACATCCATCTTATTTATTTGTTTATTTATCATTGTAAAGATATGGGGTACAACTCAGGATTAGGTATACAAGTTGTCATCATACAGGTAAAGTTTGGGCCTCCCTTTGGTCCCCACTTTGCCTGGTTTGAGATTAGGCAGCTGCCCCATTACAAAGTGGGCAAAAGATATGAACAGACACTTCTCAAAAGAAGACATATGAGCAGCCAACAGATACATGAAAAAATGCTCAGCCTCATTCATCACCAAAGAAACGCACATTAAAACTACACTGAGATATCACCTAACTCCAGTCAGGATGGCCATCCTCAATAACTGAGAAAACAACAGGTGCTGGAGAGGATGCAGGGAAAAGGGAACACTTCTATATTGTTGGTGGAAGTGTCAACTAATACAACCTCTGTGGAAAACAGTTTGGTGATTCCTAAGAGATCAAGTACCCTTAATGATGTTTTGTCCTCCCGTCATTTCCACCCCGGTGGTGTCCCACTACTGCCAATCCCCTTCTGAAAGTATTATAGTAATTGTTCAGGGTTCGCTTATAAGTGAGAGCATGTACTCTGTTCTTTGTTTCTGTGATAGATCACTGAGTATGACAGACTCTAAATCCGTCCAAATCGCTGTGAAGTCCATATGTTTGTCCTTCTTTATGGCTGCATAATACACCATTGTGTATATGTACCACACTTTAAAAATCCAGTCCAGTTTTGGTGGGCACCACGGTTGTGCCCCTCTAGGCTGACCTTAAGGGAAATGGTTGGTTCCGTGTTTTACATTCATCGTTTTCAAAAAGCCTAGGCCTCCTCCCACATGTGATGCTCATCAGCACTGACTTATCCACATGGAGAGGAAGCCCATCCCTTGCTCTCGCGGCGGGCCTAGCACAAGCTCCTGGGCTCTCCTCAGTGTTGACTGGCCCTTTTGAGTCTGTTTCATTTACCTTTCATGATCTCTCAGCTCTTAGTAATCCAAATTTCCTGATGACAGTCTTTTGGCTCATAGTAAATAGCAGATGAGTTTTCCAAAGAGAAACAAACATGGAAGACGAAGACATGGGTCAGTCAAGCCCAAGTGAAGGCTGATCGCTGGTCATGAACTATGTGAGGAATATTCCTGCTCAGGTGCTAGAAGTAATCACACAGGCCGCTCGTTCCTAGGTGTTCATGTATGTACAACCACACCCCTACCTTCAGCTGAGAAAGTTTGGAAACAGGAATAAAAAAAAGTCAACATAGCATAACCTAACCTAGCGTAGCCTAACCTGGCATAACCACAGTTGGCACGTTGGTGTGATTGTTCTATAAATAAAGCTTTGATGACCATCTTTGTGCAAGTTGTTTTCCATATTTAAAGTTGTTGCTTTATATCCATGAATTCCCAGAAGGACTGAGTCCAGCTTAATATCTTGAAGCACTTCACGCCATTGCTGGTTTCAATGACCCTGCACCTTATTGGGCCTAGCGATCAAGGCCTCTTGTGCTCAGTCCAGGTTAACCTGTTCAGCTTTCTTTCACTTCATCACCACTTAAACTTCTTCCCTCCACAGTCAGGCGGGTCTCCTGCTGCCTCCTGTGTGCCGTGTGATATGCTTTGGCTCTGGTCTACTTGCTCAGGCTCCTTGAATGCTCACTCCTCTCAGATTACCCACTCCTGGCTCCTCCTTCAAGACCCAGCTCAAACCCCCTCTTGGGAAAACCATTCTTTAATAAGGCTGCCATATTTGGGATCAGCATCATTCAGGGAAAGGAACATCTGACCTGGAGTTAGAGTCTCTGTGTTCATGTCCCTGAGATGCTGAGATAAAAGTCACTTATTGGCAGGGCACAGTGGCTCAAGCCTGCAATCCCAGCACTCTGGGAGGCCAAGGCGAGAGGACTGCCTGAGCCCAGGGGTTCCAGCCTGGGCAACTTGGTGAGACCTCGTCTCTACAATACATCAAAAAATTAGTCAGGTATGGTAGTGTGTGCCTGTAGTTCCGGCTACTTGGAAGGTTGAGATGGAAGGATTGCCTGAGCCCAGCGGACCCACGCTGGGGTGGCCGTGAGTGCGTCACTGCACTCCAGCCATTGTGACAGAGTGAGACTCTGACTAAAAAAAAAAAAAAGGTCATTTATCCTCTTTGGGCCTTAATTTCCTCACATAAAATAGGTGCAAGGTATTTGTCTCATTTCTCCAAGGAATAAATAAGATAATGAATGTAAAATGCTTTAAAAGCTTCATACATGCAATATTATTCTCCCTCCTCCAATTCCTCTTTTGTCCTTGTTGTCTGTGGTGCACAACTAATAGCACTCGACTGATACACTGACCTATAAATGCTTCAGTAGCGTCACATGGCCTGCAGCTATATTCTTATGTGATACAGTGCCTTTGGCTTGTTCACTGTGGACTGTGTGCATGTCTCAGCCCTCCAGCTAGACTGGGGTACACAGGGATAGAATCCATGTCGTATGCGTCTTTTAACTCCTACAGCACCCAGTGCAAGGCTGGACACAGTGAAGTTGCTGCGTCAACATTTGACTGGGTGAGTCAGAATAGCCATTATTAAAAAATAAAAAAAAATAGATGCTGGTGCAGATTCAAAGAAAAGGGAGCACTTATATACACTGTTGGTAGGAGTGTAAATTAATACAACCTCTGTGGAAATCGGTATGGAGAGTTCTCAAAGAACTAAAAGTAGATCTACCATCTGATCCAGCAATCCCACTGTGAGGTATCTACCCTAAGGAACAGAGGTTGCTATAGAAAAAGACAATAGCACCTGAATGTTTATTGTACCACAATTCACGGTGACAAAGATGTGGAATCAACCTAAATGCCCATCAACCAATCAGTGGATAATGAAAATGTGGTATATATACACCGTGGAATACTACACAGTCATAAAAAAGAATGAAATCATGTCCCTTGCAGCAACATGGATGGAGCTGGAGTTCATCCTCCTAAGTAAACTTACTCAAAAACAAAAAACCAAACACCACGTGTTCTCACTCATAGGTGGGAGCTGAACAGTCACAAAGATGGAAATAATAGACACTGGGGGCACCAATAAGGGGGAGGTGGAAGAAGGAGGGTAGTTAGGGTTCAGAAACTACCTATGGAGCACAATGTTCACCATCTGGGAAATGGGCCACCTGAGACCCTATCCCCACTACCCAACATGTCCATGTAGTAAACACACATGTGCACCCCCTGAATCTAAAAAAAAAATTGAGTGCTTGAATAGCCTCGCTACCATAACGTGCCAGTTTAATTTCCTTTTTTAAATTTTTTATTTTATTTTATTATTTTTTTAAAATTTATTTTTAAATTGTGGGGTACAGTTAAGGGTTAGGTATACAAATATTCATTGTAAAGGTACCCTTGTTGATGAGGTGTGCCCCCACTTTCCCAGGCAGATATCGACTACCATTAATCCCAACTCCTGCCCCCCTCTCCCGTAGTTTCCAGCCACTGTCAATCCTTTTCTTATAGTATTATGGTAGTTGTTCAAGGTCCACTTATGAGTGAGGACATGTGATACTCAGATCTTAGATCATGGAACCAACCATGCTGCCCATCAAAAGAGGGCTGGATAAAAAAAATGTACATATACACGATGGAATATTACGTAGCCATAAAGAAGAACAAAATCATGAATTTTGCAGCAACCTGAATGGAATTAGAGTTTATAATCTCCTTCTTTAAAAGTTTAAATTATCATGATGTTTCGAATTACAGGAGGATCTACATTAACTACAGGGCAATATGTATGTCTCAAAGCTATGTTACTGTGTCCTTCAACAAAAGGAAAATTGAGGTGGTGTGTGTATGTGGTGGGGTTGGGGATAACTTGGCACTAATCTCTCACTGCGGCTTCCTGAGCCACCAGAGAAGAGTACTCCTGGGTTTCAGATTTAGTCAATGTCCCTTCCCAGTTTTCCTTCTTATTGTCCCTCCCTCACAGTATTTTTCAAAATATAAATCAAGAATAAAGTAAAAGGAAACAAACTCTGTTAATGCAATCTCCAAAGAGGACATTTCAACGGATCCAGGCCAAACTTTGCTAAAATCAGATTCCTCAGCAGTTATTAGGAAACTATGTGACACAAGTTGGCCTCACCTTAAGAAAATCCAATTTCTAGAAACCCGAATGAACAAAATTAAAGCCAGGAAGCAAATTTTCACAGGAAATTCCACAAGTAAAGCTTGGGAAATGTGTCATTCTCACATCCCTCCAAGTCCATTTAAAGTAGACAATGCATAAATGTTTAATTTTCACTCACCAAATCAGGAACACAAATATTATGTAAAACAAAGTGCACCTGCACAAATTTAGTAATTTTATACTCTTAAAAATCTTCTTGGTACTAGCTAAAAGATGATCTTGGTTTTTTGTTTTGGTTTTTTTTTTTTTTTTTTTTTTTTTTGCTTTTGCTTAGGTTGAAATGCTTCAGCTTAAAGATATGTGATAAATAGGGGTTCCCTTATCTTAATAGGAGGCCTCAGAATTGGTCTCAGCCTAAGGAATTTGTACTCCAATTGAGCAAAGATTATTCTTTCAACTCTCCTTTGATATTTGGCACTGGACCAAGAGTCTAAAATTAGCTGCTTTCAGATCCAGGTGTGGGCTAAGTGGAAGCCACTCAGTTTGCCCCAGGAAGTACAGAAATTGTTGAAACAGCAAATAAAATTCTGATCAAACTGTGTCCTTTACGAAAGCCAACTTTTCGGGACTGCCTCCTGCGAGGAACAGAAAGCCACTACAAGTCAGAGCTGAACAGGACCAGCAAGGGCATCTTATATACACACTTCATCTTGTAGCTCAGGGGAGTCCTTTGCCACATCTGCAAAATGGGGTCATACTATCTGTCCCACTTACCTCTCATAGGCGTTGTGAGGATTAAGGGAATGGACTTTTGAAACTGTAACGCATTCTGTGTTCTACAGTCACGATGACAGTTTTAAAACACGTCTACAAATTCTTTAACTTTGAATAGAGATGGCTGGCCCTAGAGACTCACTGGTAACCAATGGAACTCAGCAAACTTCTGAACTAGGTCAGAAAAGGTCATTCAGGCATTCAGGTCCTGCCTGGTTCTCCTGGGACACTCACTCTGGGAGCAGCCAAGCACTGTTAGATGTCTAACTACTCGAGACCACCATGTTGCAGGGGGCAGCATGTAGCCCTCTGGTCGGCAGGCCCAACTTCAGGTCTCCCCAACGCCAGGCTTCAGACTCGTGAGTGAATGAGCCTTCATGCAGTTTAGGGCCTGAACTATCAAGAGCTCCTGGATTTTTAAACTTTCTGGAGGGTGTCCCAGACATCCTGGAACAGAGACAAGGTCTCCTTACTATGCTAGCTCTGAATTTCTGACCCACAGCAGCCATGAACATAGAAAACAATTGAGTTTTCTTGTCATTAAATGTGATGCAGCCGACTGGGTGCAGTGGCTCATGCCTATAACCCTGGCACTTTGGGAGGCTGAAGCGAAAGGATTGTCTGAGCCCACGGGTTCAAGACCAGCCTGGGCAACTTGGTGAGACCTCATCTCTACAATAAAAACAAAAATTAGCTGGACGTGGTGATGCACGCCTATAGTTCTAGCTACTTGGAAGGCTGAGGCAGAAGGATCGCCTGAGCCCAGCAGGTTGAGACTGTGGTGACTGGAAACGTGCCACTGCACTCCAGTTTGGGTGACAGAATGAGACTTCAACTCAAAAAAATAAAATATGATGCAGCAGTGGTGATCCTAACAGTCACCCTGGGGAAGTATGGCCACACCAACCACAGGGAAAACACTGACCTTGCTTACTTGGTGCTGGGTATGGGGTAAGCCCTCCATGGACTTATCTTCATGGTGAGGAAACTGAAGATTCAGAAGCTAATGTCACTCAGGTTCTCCAGGGAAGAAGCAACAGAGGTGGGCCTGACTGCTCAGCCTGGCCTAACTACAAGCTGCAGCCAACTCCTCCCATGCAGTGGGTGACAGCAGGACTGTCTACACAGACGAGGGCC
The DNA here is from genome assembly GCF_000164805.1 of Carlito syrichta. Classification (NCBI taxonomy): domain Eukaryota; kingdom Metazoa; phylum Chordata; class Mammalia; order Primates; family Tarsiidae; genus Carlito; species Carlito syrichta. The sequence continues at coordinate 510,975 of NW_007260598.1, forward strand.
TGTCCCTTGTGCCCTCAGTGTTTTTGGTTCCCTGGTTCCTCTCTTTTCCATTTGATGCTTACAATTCCCTTCTTTCGAGTGATGCATGAAACCTCTGCACTTTTTCGACCTGGCTAATTTAGACCTGATACCAAGCTGGCCTGGTATCACCAGAGGGGTTTTTAGATGCTGGCAGCAACTCTGTCATGCTGAAGGCTACAGTAGCTATGCAGCTTCCCCTCAGGGTCCCTGCTTGGCCTCATCAGCCTCGGCCAAGCTCATCAGACCTTATTTTTTTCTGAACCGCAGGGAGAAAACATCAGACAATTCCCAGAGCATCTCATTCACACTTTCTAATCTCCAAGAACACTGTAAAGTCCTTACTTGTGGCCCCCATAGCCATGAGCACTCTTGCGACAAGTTAGCTAGAAGATTCCCCGTATGCTGGTGCTCTCAACCAGCTCTTGCTCTGACACAAGGGTGTGTGGCTGGAGGTGCTGCCTGGGAGGAACTTCCCAGCCTGGAAGGGGCCGTCCGGGCCAGCTCAGGCCCTGGTACCCACGGATGCCCTGACTCTGCAGGTCTACTCCATGACCAGGCAGACATCTTTAGGAACAGGGCCCAGAACACACCTCTTTGCTGTGCACCTGCAGACCTGCTGTGGCTTTTCACATGGATTCCCCAAACAGGACCAGCTTCACAATTAGTTCACCCAGCCTTCACCAAGCCCAAACCTCAGGCACTTCTTGCTGGCAAAAGGCCACCCTCTTCAAAGGCGAGCATGAAAGAAGCAGGCGCTAATTCCTCCACTTACAACTATCACCACCACAGAGTGTAGGGGGAGTTGGCTTGTTCCAGCATCAAAATCCCCCGTAGAGACCGTTTCTCATCCTCTGTAAAGTGACTGTAATGCTCCTGAAAGGTCCCCCTGAGTTTGGAATGGCCCCACAGCTCGTCTGTGGGGAGCTGGGAGGTTTCTCCTTCCCAAGCTACAGCCACCAACTGAAGTCAGTAGTGAGCACCTAGCAGGTGCTGGGAATTGGAAATACCAAGTTGCATGAGACAAATTCCTTCTCTCACTCACAGATGACATTTGTCTTCAGTCTGGCCTGGCAGGTACACTATCACATGTCAATCGGTTGTGAGGTGTGCCAAAGTAATTTTTAAAATCATAAAAAGAAGCACCAAAGATTTGAAAGAAGAGCGAGGAAGAGCAGATTTGTGGGTTTGTGTCCCACATTGCTGTTCCTCCTTGTGCTTTGACATTTCTCTGGTGATGAAGATATTCTACCTAGGGAGTCACCTTCGGCAGGTGCCCCGGCTGTGACATGTGCCACTGCACTGCTCATCATGTGTCATTCAAAGGCAAGAACTTTTCACCCCTCAGTAAAGTGATTCTCAATCAAATGTTTATTGAACTTGAAGCTGAATGGCCATTTAAAGGGTGCCTGGAGCACTCCCACAGGCAAAAAAATGGAACTTTGGCTCTGTTGAGGCTGAGTCTTGGCTCACAGCTTCAGGCTGGATGGAGTTCTGCCCTGGACTTGCAAACCTTTGGAGAACTGCTCAGTCAGCCTTCCGGGAAAAACACGCCTGTATCCTGCTGGATTCCTCCGGCTTTGGTCATGTCCACATAGGGATCATTGCAAGTCCAATTCTAATCGCAGGCCTCCTTTGTTCCCTGAACACAAAGGGCATGATGCGGAGTCATCAGATAACACTGGGGGAGACTGTGGCTATGAGTAGCTGCCTTCCGTTCCTACAGCACTCGGGCTTTCCAGGGAGCTTGACTTAACCTGCACAACACAACTCAGAGGTGAAGCTGAGCCAGGCTTTCTTTTTGTCACCATCATGCAGACGAAGAATCAGAAATCTATAAATATAGTCAAGCACCACATAACGACGTTTAGTCAATGACGGACTGCATATGTAACAGTGGAGATTATGTAAGATTATAGTAGAGCTGGAAAATTCGTATCACCTATCGACATCATAGCCATAGTAACATCACAACATAGCACATGGTGTGCTGCCAGGCATGTGAAAGTCTAGCACAGGCCAGGTACAGTGGCTTACACCTGCAATCCCAGCACTTTTAGAGGCCGAAGCAGGAGGATCATGTGAGCCCAGGAGTTCAAGACCAGCCTAGTCAACAAAGAAAGACCTCATCTCTACAAAAAAAAAAAAAAAAATTAGCCTGGCATGGTGGTACACACCTGTAGTCCCAGCTCCTTGGGAGGCTGAGGCAGGAGGATTACCTGAGCCCAGGAGGTAGAGGCTGCAATGATCATGCCACTGCACTACAGTCTGGGTGACAGAGTGAAACCCTGACTTGAAAAAAAAAAAGTCTAGCACATATCATTATGTATAGTACATCATACTTGATAATAAATGGCTATGTTACTGGTTTATGCATTTACTACACTATACTTTTTATGTTATTTTCTAGGATGCATCTTTTACTTACAAAAGAAAGTTAACTAGAAGACAGCCTCAGGCAAGTCCTCCAGGGCGTATCCAGAAGAAGGCATCAATATCACAGGAAGTGACAGCACCATGAGTGTTACTGCCCTTGGAGATCTCCCAGTGGGACAAGATGTAGAGGTGAAAGAGAGTGATGGTGATATCCTGACCCTGTAGGCCTAGGCTGATGTGTTTGTGTCTTAGTTTCTAACAAAGAAGTTTAAAAGAAGTGAAAATGAAAATAAAAAAATTGAAAAATTGGAAAAAGTTTATAGAAAATGACATCAATATATTTTTGTGCAACTGTACAATGTGTTTGTATCTTAAGCTAAGTGTTATTGCAGAATAAAAAAGTTAAAATTAAGTTCATAAAGTAAAATGTTAATTTGTTATTGAAGAAAAATAAATAAATAGCTTCAAAACAAATTTAGTGTAGCCCAAGTATACAGTGTTTATAAAGTCTACCTGGTGTACTGTAAGTCCTGGGTCTTCACATTCACTTACCATACCTCACTGATTCACCTAGACCAACTTCTTATCCTGTATGCTCCATTTGTGGTAAATGCCCTAGACAGGTGTGCCATAAACGGTATTCTTACTATGCCTTTTCTATGTTTAGATAAGTTTAGATACACAAATACTTGCCATTGTGTTACAATTGCCAACAGTATTCTGTACCACAACAAACTGTGCAATTTTGTAACCTACAAGCAATAGGCTATGTCAGACAGCCTAGATGTGGTAGGCTAGACCATCTAGGAACTCTATGATGTTCACACGATGAAATCACCTAATGACACATTTCTCAGAATATATCCCCATCATTAAGCAATGCACAACTGTATATGAAAAGACACACAGTGGAGGGTGTATATTTGTGTGTGCGGCATGTGTTTGCATGCATGTAAAAAGGAGGAAGCATTTAATCATTTAAATTTATTTAAGGTAATATCTGATGACAGGGGCTTTTGTGCCATTTTACGATTTGTTTCATGACCCATCTCAGGGTTATCTGGAGTCACACTGACTCCAGGGCTCTACCCAAACAGAGCGGGAATCCCCACAGCATGAGCCAGCTTGCCCCTGAGGTTCACCTGCCCTTGACAAGTAAGACTAGGGAGAATATGTCCCTTGTTTTGTAGGCTTTGTGGCATTCCTGTCTAGAGCCTTTGACAATTTCAGTGGATTGTGGAGAACTGTCAACAGCACAAACCACAGAGTTCACAGAACTGACAAACAGGATTTTAGAACGGTATGGGAGTAAGTTACGCTGCTCTTTTGTTTTTGTTTTTGATTTTTGAGTCAGAGTCTCACTCCGCTGCCCAGGCTGGAGTGCAGTGGCATGCTCACAGCTTGCTTACAGCAGCCTCAACCTCCTGGACTCAGACGATCCTTCCACTTTGAGCTCCCGAGTAGCTGGGACTACAGGCATAAGTTACCACGCTCAGCTAATTTTTTGTAGAAATGAGGTCTTGCTTGTTGCCTTACTCCAAGGCTCAAGTTATCCTCCTGCCTCAGCCTCCCAACGTGCTGGGATTACAGGTGTGAGCCCCTGCACCTGGCTTAAGCTGCTCTTTAATGGCATCATATAGTGGTTCAGAATTGCCTTCTTTCCCCCTTGCATTTTACATCCTTGGTAGCCATGCACATTGTCTTCTAGACAACAATGGCTGGCCCAAGGTCATCCAAGGGCTCATTCTTTTGGGATGCTCATTCATAAGCTCCTCCCAAGATGCTCTATCTCTGCATACCTTCCCCTGATCTAATAATCAATCCCACTACCCCAAGTTGTCCCAAGTCCTTCTTCCCACAGAACACCAGTGCCTGGTGCTGCATGTTAGGAGCCAGCCAGATGACTAACTGGAGAGCCAGGCACTGCTTTGTGTTATAGAAGTAGTTGTAACTTTGCATTTCATCTTTCCTACCTCTGGCATCTCTTGGGGGTGGTGAAAAAGCTGATAAAGCAAGACAGTATCTTGTGCTAATATTCTAGTTCCTGTTAAAATTGTTACAAAATATATTTTTAAGAATTATTTTTAAACTAAAACCTCAATAGACACTGAAGGGGCCTTGATTAGTTCCTAAGAGAGCTAATCTGTCACCTGTCCTTCTGGACACCCTTCTGGACAGAAGGGTGTCTGTGTCCATTGTCCCTACTCCATGAGGAACTCTCCAGGGAATGCCCAGGTACAGCCTCTGCAGAGGACTGGGATGATCTTTGGCACTGGAGAGTCCTGTGGCCCTGGTGACTGGTCCCTGGCACCCCTGCAGCTGCTGTGTTAAGTGTCCTACAATGGTTACCCTCAAAGCAGGGGTGCCTGGCCTTCCAAAACGTACACTCTAGGCTTCAAGCTTTGCCTGGAATGGGAAAGGCTGAGATGTTCAGCTGTACCAGCTTCTTGGGCTTAGGGAGGGGCTGGGAGGACCTGCAGGCCTGTCCTGGGAGTTGCTGCAGGTCCAGCTCAGCTCCCGGGGTGGAAAGTTGCTGTGGACTGTGGGCTGTTCTGGGTCTGATGGGCTGGTAAGTGTGTTGGGTCTCTGGGTTCACTGTTGGTGTATAAAGAAGATGGCTCTCATCACTGTCTCCCGTCACAGTGAGGCATCTCTGGCCTAAAAGGAGCACAGAGCCGTGGAGTCTGGGAGATGAAGCTGGGACAAAGAAGTGGGGCCAGGCCTAGTGACGTCCCCTCTTCATGCCCCTCTTCTCCCAGCTTCTCTTTGCTCTCATGCCCGCGTTGCATTTCATCTCATCCATTGAGGGACTAAGGAGTGTGACTGTGTCCGCTCCAAGGAAGCCGTGCCTGGGAGGGAAGTTTACCTGGCAACAAGGAGGAAGACATCTCATAATGTGTATTGGTCAGTGCTGGATACACAGTTGACCCTCAGAGAGTACTGAGACGTCTCTGATTTCTCGTTCTCTCCTCTTCCTTCAAGAGGGAGGACACAATTCTGCATGCCCCGTAGAGGGCATACAGTCATTCTTCAGAGCCCACTCCCAGACCATTCCTTTATCACCCTCCCAGCCCCTGGACGTAGGGTCTCCACGCATTGCTCCCATCACCCAGTCTTGCTGACTGAGTGCAGTTTACAGACAGCACTTGCTGGGCCTTGGTGCTGCAGCCTCCTCTATTGTCTTGAAATGCCATGAGTAGGGCTCCCTGGGAAAAACACTTTGAGAAGGAGATTTGCATGCATATGTGCACCTGCAAGGGAGTGAGAGAAGACAACCTGGACACAGGGCTGAGCAGCACATGATTATACCCCAGTGAGCTCATGTATGGAGGGAAAGGACAAGCCCTTGGAACTTCTGGACCACCCAGGGATCCTGGGGCCTGTCACCATGGATGAGGTGGCTCCCGCTGTTGAAGAGCAACTCCCAGAAAGGGCCTCAGATGTCCCCATCATCAGGCAGCACTCATGTAGCTGGGGCTGCATGCCTCAGTTCTGAAGGGAGATCTGGGCAGCACGCTCCAGCCCTGTTCCTGCCAGAGACCAGAGAATGAGAGCAGGAGGCTGTGGCCTCTGGTCCCCACTGGTCTGGGTCCAACCTTGGCCTGACCCACCAGGATCCAGGGGCAGGGAGGAGAAAGAGGAGCTTCTGGGGTGCCCACCAGCAGCTGAAGGAGAGCAAGCTTCAGCTGGAAGCTGCAAGGCAGACCCTGTAGGAAGGAGACCAGCTGGCCACCACCTTGGGGCGAGTCCAGACGACCTGTCTAGGAGGAGAGTCCACCACAGGCAAAGAATGTGTCGGGCCCGGGCATGGTGGCTCCTGCCTGTAATCCCAGCACTTTGGGAGGCTGAAGTGACAGGATTGCCTAAGCCCGGCCCAGATAACATAGCAAGACCTCATCTCTAAAATAAAATAAAATAAAAAATAGGTGTGGTGGTGTATGCCTGCGGTTCCAGCTACTTGGAAGCCTGAAGGAGGATTGCCTGAGCCCAGCAGGTCGAGGCTGCAGTGACCGTGAGCATGCCACTGCACTCCAGCCTGGGCAACAGCGTGAGACCCCTACTCAAAAAAAAAAAAAGTGTTGAGGAAATACCCATAGCTGGAAGCCAGTTCACTAGAGTCCCAAAAGTCAGTACAACTCTACTCTGCACTGAGTTTCCAGGCAGATGACAGTTTTAGAGCAGGGCACTCGTGAGGACCCAGGAGAATGAATGTCTGAGTAGTGTTCTTGGTTGTTGAGAAACAATAGCCAGAGCCAGGCCTGAGGTGCTCAGCAGGTTTGGTTTTGTTCCAGCTCCCCTTTCACCCGGGCGTCACTGCCACGTAGCGTTATTTTTCCATCTCATTTGGGAGGAGGACAGTGGGTGGTGTCTGGGGAGAAACCGTTTGAGAACAGACAAGAGAAAGGGCCAGTTTCTCTGCCAGCCATTTCTAGCTGGGGCATGGACCATGGAGGTGTGGGGGTGCACACCCACCAAAACCACACCGTGTGTAACTCCCAACACCCCGCTACCCACCCTAACACCACTGCGCAGAGTCAGATGAAGCCCCAGACAGTGATCATCCCCAGACAGCCTCCCGGAGCACACACAGGCTGACGCAGCCCACAGCCTGCGGCAGTGTGCTGGCCCGGACAACAGGGCTTCAAGTGTGGCCAAGGGTGAAATGTTGCCTCACTGGTCTGAAAAGGCCTTTGCCACCAACAAAGAACCATTATGATAACAGGAAGGCGCCAAAAGTCAAGCACAGCACAGACAGGAGAGATCTCGCTTTCCCTACCCTTCATGAAAAGGAGACGGGCTTTAACCCCCCAGTGTCCAGCTAATTTCCTGAGCAATACTGGCCAAGGGCAACTGCACCCCACCCTCAGCGGGGCACTCAGGAGGGCAGGAGTAGTTCCTGTCTAGAAGGCTGTCTGCTGGGCCACACCATAGGTGGCACCTGGGTGTGTCAACAAGTGGCCCCTAAAGGTGCTGGGGGAAGAGGCATGTGGAGCCTGGAGCGCCCAGGGCCTCACAAGCAATTTTTGTTTTTAAAGCCTACTGTGGCCAGGCATAGTGGTTCCTACCTGTAATCTCAGCACTTTGGGAGATTGAGGTGAGAGGATTGCTTGAGCCCAGGAGTTCAAGTCCAGCCTGGGCAACATAGCCAAAACTCGTCTCTGCAAAAATAAAAATAAAAAAATTAGCTTAGTGGCACATGTCTGCAGTCCAAACTATTTGGGAAGCTGAGGCAAAAGGATTGCCTAAGTCCAGCTGTGATTGTACCATTGTACTCCAGTCTAGGCAACAGAGTGAGACCCTGATTTAAAAAAAAAAAAAAGATGCATTTTCTTTATTTTTGATTCTTACAGCATCAATCAAACATTTAAATAATCAAGTGGTAAGTTTTTAATGAAAACCCACTAGGTGTCAAACATCACACTAAATGATTAAGGGGAGACAAGGAAAATACCTATAAATACTTGCTATACAGTCATTTGGAAGGAGAAGGTAAATATTCATATGAAAGTTAAAATTATGGGCCGAGCTTGGTGACTCAGCCTGTAATCCCAGCACTTTGGGAGGCCGAGGCGAGTGGATTGCCTGAGCCCACAGGTTCGAGACTCACCCAGGCAACTTGGCAAGGCCTCGTCTCTACAATAAATCAAAAATTAGCCGAACGTGGTAGCACGCACCTGTAATTCCAACTACTTGGAAGGCTGAGGCGGAAGGATTGCCAGAGCCCAGCGGGTCAAGGCTGCGGTGGCCGGAAGCATGCCACTGCCCTCCAGTCTGGGCGACAGAGTGGGACTCCAACTCAAAAAATAAATAAATAAATAAAGATAAAATTATGACCCAAGATAGGCTGTCACAAGCAAATGAAAAAGTCACACAGTAGGTGCTGTCAAGGTCCAGGGTTAAAACAAACCAGTAAATGGTTCAGCAGGTCAAGGGAGGCTTCCTGGAGGAAGGGGAATGTAAACTAGGAATGAAAGTGGGGACAGGATTCAGATTAAAACGAAGGTGTTCCAGGCAGAAGGATCCGGTACCATGCCTGGCATACAGCAGGCCATCAATAAATGTGTGCTTAATGAATGAATAAATGTGATCTATAGCAAAAATGGCATTTTTGGAGTTTCCAGACTGGCCAATCAGAGAGATCATCTAGAAGAGAAATGTGGGGGAGGGGGCATTTAAAAGGAAGATTAGAATCAAAGAAAGTCTTGAGTTAGAAATTAAGGCATTTGACCTTGATCGCTTATGATTTCCAGTGGGGCATGCTCTTCTTTGTGGCCAAGTGTCAGAATATTAAAGTTGACCGGGAGTGGAGGGGGTGACAAGAATAATTGAGGAGAGGGGACAGAGTGGAGGGTAGGGGGCAGGCTGGGAGGAAGGCACCTGACAAGAGACGAAGGAACCAGCCAGGCTCAGTAGTGATCCAGCTTATACCGTGGTAAGGTCTGACTCGGGGTGGTGACCGTGAGAAATGAGAGGGGACGGGCACGTCTTCTATGTGCAAATCATAGCAGGGGGTACCTGGTCACTCCAGTAAGGATGGAAAGAAAGGGACAGACAGGAGAGACATCATGGGACTGATAAGAGGAATCAAACTTGGATGCCGTTGTAGTTGCATTAGATTGAGTTGTAAATGGCGAAAATCTATATCAGATTAGTTTATGAGAGGGAGTGGGTGGGGGAATGTCCGCGGATTGGCCCACATCATCAGGAAGTGTAGGGCTGCTTCTTGCTGCAGACACAGCTTCCTCCAAGGCTCCAGCATCTCCCAGCCTGGCTTTGCTCTTCAGATTGGTTCTTTCTGTGGGCAGGCAGGGTGTCCTAGGTGGTCCAGACTCATCTTCCAGCAAAAGCAGGCAGGTTTCCCATCCACTCTGGTAGAAAGGCCCCAGGAAAGACTCTGATGGGCCAGGCCTTGGTCAGGAGTTTATCCCTGGACCTATCACTGTGGCCCAAGGAATGCAGTTCTCTGACTGGCCAGATCCCATTTCATGTACCACCTTTGGGGCCAGAAAGGAGCAAGGGACATGACTGACAGTGCACATGGACTATGGTAGACAGTGGGACCTCAAAGGAAAAATGAGCCACTCTTGCTGGAAGGACTGAGATGGGATAGCATGAGGGACACTCAAAGATGACAGCTGCTGCACTTCTCTGCTGGGGCCATTCACACAAACACAGAAGCCTGGAAGTCAGAGTCAAGGAGATGATGCTTTTAGGCACGTGGAGTGGAATGCGGCTGGGATGCAGCTGGTGGCAGGTGTTTCCCCCCACAGAGACACAAATCTGAGGGGAGGGTGGGTGTGGAGTCTTCACCCCCAAAACGCTCAGTCACCAATAGGAATTTCCACCTATTTCTGCTGACCCCAATGTCCTGAGCCAACTCAGATCCTCACACAAAGCTGGAACTGGTGAGCACAGTCAGTGCAGACCAGCTCAGAGAGGAGGCCGACTGCAACTCTGGGCTCCTGACACTGAAGTTCCAGCCCTGCTTACCCAGTTCACCAGGCCTTTCCACTGAGATCAACGGGGGCTATTCTATCACCAAAGGACCCCAGCTCAGGCAAGAGCCATCCTGGACTTGCGGAAGGGTGATCTTCAGCTGAGCTCTGCTCTCTGTCCTCACCATGAAAGCAGGAGCAGGTGGCGACCTTGGAGACAGAAACAGACAGCCGTAGAGCTAGAGGCCCAGCCTGGAGAGGGCCCAGTTTTGCAGCCACTGTGCCCTCAGTCCCCCAGTAGTCACAGCAAGCTCCCGAGCTCAGGCACACCAGGCAGGTGCAGATGTGGTCTCCCAATGTCTCACCTTCACGGGGAACCTGAACAACACCGGGCCACCTTCCTATGGGTCCAGCTGAATTCAAAGGAGCGTCAAAAACACAGTATTCATGACCTTACCCTCCTGCCATTTCCTCCCCTCTGGCGTTCTCTCATGGACGTGCCACCCAAGAAGCACTCGAGGGCTCCATGCTGCCATCTGGGCCGTCAGGGCTCAGCATGAGAACACCAGCAGCCATGTTGGCTTCAGGCAACAGTTGGGGGCAGGGCTTCTCCCCAGCTCTGTGCCACACAACTGTCACCAGGGCCCCGCAGCAGCAAGAGGTGTGCTCCAAGTTCACAAAATCCCTCATGAAAACTGCTCTTTAAACGTTTCCCTTCAGGCTGAGGACAGAACATCCCACCCCCTCTGCTGTCCTCCCAGTTTCCAGATGACACTTGACGCACAACAGCTCTCTCCACCGCTTTTAACAAAAACCAAAAGCCTCCACACACATCAGCACATGCTCACAGACCCCAGAAGGCCACTGGCCCAGCTCTGCCCACGCACCATCTACACACACGGCAGACAGAACTGCCAGTGGGGCATCTGTGGTCCTGAACACTGAATCGGGGCAGAGTTCTGGCCCACCCGCTGAGAGCCTGCATGCATCCATGAGGTGACGGTAGAGCCAGACAAATTGGTGTGGTCAGCAGGAGACGTGTGCTGAGGCCTGGAGCCTGAAAAGCCAGCTGGGACAGGGGGACCTGACTATGGTAGGAACCCATCACTGTAGGGTCTACCAGGCGCCCGGCCCCAACACTTTCTGAATGCCCTGCACTCTTCTCACTCCTTCTTCCCCCTGTCTTCTCCGTTGGGCCTCTTCTTTCCTGTTGCCTCTTCCAAACCCTTGCCCTCCTGTGTCACAATCAACCAGTCTCCCAGGTTTCGACACTCCACCTCAAACTTCCTCCCTCCCCTTGGTTCAGTTTCCCTCCATTTTCTGTGGAATCACCGCTCCATCCCTGCTCTCCCGCCTTCTGCCTCATCCTTTCCATCTGTCTCCACACTGTGCTGTTCACTCCAAAAGATGAAGGCAGTCTTACCACATATCTGGCTAAACTCTTCCATCATAGCCAGCATGTATCAAGTGCCTACTGCATGCCAGGCTCTGCAATATGTGTTTAACTTTCACAGTGACCCTATGAAGCTGGCGTTCTCTCTCCCATTTCATAAATGAGGAAACTGGAGCCCAGAGAGGTTAAGCAACCCGCCCAAGGTCACACTACTAGAAAGTGGCTGGGCCAGAATGTGAAGTCCACACTCTCCAGCAATGCCCTGTCAGTGGTTCTCCGCAGCTCTCCTTGCCGCTCAGGGCCCCTCAGTTCTGGCTCCTGCCCAACTCTCTTCCTGGACCCATCCAGGTCTGCCTGCCTGCGTGCAGCCTTTGCCCTCCCAGTGGTATGCCGGCAAATGTTGAACAACTGGTTCTCTGGGAAGCAAAGGCCTAATCTGCAGCTCTTGCCAACCCGCCTGGTGGAAATGCTCCCACCATGGCGATTTCAAGCTGTGAACCTGACACCGCAGAATGCACGTTGGTTCATATGCAGGTGGGAGCTGGCTAAGCATTGCACTGCATGCTGCGTCTCTGTGACCCCGGGGACCCCGCACATCAAGGGCCACACACCACACACCGCCAGATCACATGTGGATCCAGAGAGTGCAGTCGAAAGCCCACGGCCAAGTCCCTACCTAGCACAGCAGACCTGCACCACCACAGCCCTCGTCCACCCAGAGGACCCAGCTGCAGCAGGCAAGTCTGCACCTCCCCAGACCCCTTTCCAGAGGGCCCTCTCCTCTCATCCTTTCTGGGGAGCATAGGGGTCCCCAGGCTCCCAGCAGCAGCTCTCCAGCTTTGATGGTTTCCACAGACACAGCCCTTGCTCCAGGTCAAAATCTCTGTGGCTGACACCATCACAAACCCTACCACCCAGGCCAAGACGTGGGCATGAATGAGACAGCCCCCTCACCTCCCACCTACCAAGGCACCAAGCTGTATAAACTTTGCACTTGGGATATCTGTGGCTTCCACCGCCCTCATACCCACAACTGCATCCCAACTGGGGAAGTCAGCCTCTTCAGATTTGTGGCCTCACATTCCTACAGTCCTGTCCTGATTCGTTTAATCGCCCTCTTCTCCTGACCACAGCCTCAGTCTTCCTACAATCCTGTCCCTACTGAGACTATCACTGTCTTCTCCGGAATCAGGGCCTCAGCCTTCCTACAGTCTTGTTCCTACTGGGACTGTCACCTTCTTCTTCTGAATCATGACCTCTGCCTCCTACAGTTCTGTTCCTACTGGGAGTGTCACCCTCTTGTCCTGGATAAGGGCCTCAGCCTCCTACAAACTGGTGCCTTCTGGGACTGTCACTCTGTTCTCCGGAATCAGGGCCTCAGGCTCCTACAAACCGGTGCCTTCTGGGACTGTCACTCTGTTCTCTGGAATCAGTGCCTCAGCATTCCTACAATCCTGTCCCTATTGGGACTGTCCCTACTGAGGCTGTCACCCTCTTTCCAGAGTCATGGTCTCAGCCTTCCTACAGTTCTGTCCATACTAGGACTGTCACCCTCTTATCCTGAATCATAGCCTCAGCCTTCCTACAATCCTGTCCCTACTGGGACTGTCACCCTTTTCTGAATCAGGGCCTCAGCCTTCATAGAGTGCTATCCCTAATGGAATTGTCACCTTCTTCTCCTGAATCACGGCCTCAGCCTTCCCACCTCCTGTCCCCACTGGGACTGTTATCCTTTTTTCCTGAATCAGGGTCTCATCCTGCAACAGTTCTGTCCTGACTAGAACTGTCACCCTTGTCTTCTGAATCATGTCCTCAGCCTTCCTACAGTTTTTTCCTGACTGGCACTATCACTTTCTTCTCCTGAATCAAGGCCTCAGCCTCCTACAGTCCTGTCCTGACTGGGACTGTCACCTCATTCTTATGGTCAAGACCTCAACCTTCCTACAGTCCTGTCCCTACTGGGACTATCACCCTCTTCTCCTGAATCAGGGCCTCAGACACCTATAGTGCTGTCCTAACGGGGTCTGTCACCTTTTTCTCCAAAATCATGACCTCAACCTTCCTACAGTCCTGTCCCTACTGGCACTGTCATCCTCTTCTGAATCATGGCCTCAGCCTTTCTACAGTCTTTTTCCCTACTGAGACTTGTCACCCTTTTCCGTGAATAATGGCCTCAGCCTTTTTTTTTTTTGAGTTAGAGTCTCACTCTCCACCCAGACTGGAGTGCAGTGGCCGCTCCCGGCCATCGCAGCCTCGACCTGCTGGGCTCCGGTGATCCTTCCGCCTCAGCCTTCCTGCTGT